>NW_022163407.1:0-3085 GCF_008728515.1 Papio anubis | reverse complement strand
GTTGAAACAAAAACACCACTCTGTGTGTGTGTGTGTGTGTGTGTATGAGTGTGTGTGTATGTGCGTGTGTGTGTGTGTATGTGTGTGTATGTGTGTGTGTGTGTATGTGTGTATGTGTGTGTATGTGTGTGTTTCTTTTTCTTTTCCAGAGAAGTCAGAACATTCTTCTTTAAACTTTTTTCTGCAATAGAAGATAACCCAGTAAACTGCTCATCTTAAAAGTGTCAAGGCAAATGAAGTTTACCAGATTGTACCCAGAAGAAAAGGGGTTGAATCCTTTTTACTGTCATATTTTCAATTCACAATATATTTAATGTAGTTTACATTCACTGCTCTTTTATGACTGTGGCATTTATCTGAAACTATTTTGAAAGCACTTGAAAAAACTAAAAGATAAGAGTTATTACATGTCTGTTAAAAAGGAAAGTATTAACTTTAGCACAGGATAATTTATATTTTGAGCATGAAAGATCATTCTTAGCCTAGTGAATGGTGTTTATGGTTAAAGCAGCTGGAATGTGATCTTGAGGAGCTGGGCAGGGAGTGAGGTCTGCTCTTTGAGCTCCTTCTGCCGTGCTCACCAAGTGCTCTGCCCCTGTTCTTGAAGAAAATCCGACCTCCCGATAGGGGGCTGGGATTCAGGGTGGGAGAAGCGTCCTGGCCATGTCATCGTCGGAGCATCTGAGAGTCCAAGGTCCCTTCTCACTCCTTTCTCACTTTGAGTCTTCTGGAGCTGGGCGCCAGGCCGGTTTGAGGGCTGGGGGCATGTGTGTGTGTTGGGGGGACAGTCTCCTCTCCAGGCAGCTGTAGCTGCTGCCTCACCTAGGAGGTTACCGGATTAGTATTACTAAACAGCAGGACTCACAGCTCTATCTGTTTGCAGTCGTGACAATGAAGTGGCACAAATATAATTTGCGTAGTCCAGTTCCTTACACTTAATACGTATTCAATAATATTTTATTTTCTTCTTTCTGCCCTTTCATAACATTTCCTGAATGACTCTAGGCCTTGGGAAGGCTCCCTGTGGGGCAGAGGTTGGTGGTGGCACTGGGGCGGTGTGGGCTGCTCAGCTGTCAGTGGGGTTTCTCCGCAGGGTGTTTTGGAGTGACTGGGGATACCCACTTTTGGCTGCTCTTTTTGTTTCCTTTCCTGTAACAGGGGTCCAGAGGGCAGGGCAGACCCTGCCAGGCTGCTTTGTGCAATCTTTCACTTTCAGACGGTGGAAGGAGTCATTGATTCTTCTGGGCTGGGAGTGCTTATGGGGGCCCCAGGGCCGGGGTCTCTGTAACCTGTGCCGGACTCTACTTCTTCTCTGCTTTCCTGGGAACGCTCTGCCCCTCAGAGATCAGGAATCCTGGGTCCCCAGCATTGGACCCAGAAGCAAGGCTTGGGGCTCTGAGAGCTGCTAGGAGCCTGTGCAGACTCTGAGGGAAGATTCGGGGTCTGCTGAAGCCTTGTGGCTCTGAACTTTCTCAAGTGCTGAGTTTAGAGATACTTCAGGAAGTCACAGCCGTTCAACCTGGGAACAAAGCGAAACAAGTAAGTTGCCTTTGAAGACACCTGTGGGCCAAGAAGAGAAGGCCAGGGAGCAGCCGGCTATACGAGGAGGCTGAGAAGGTGGGGTTTGGAGTGAGGGGAAGGCAGCAGCCGGATGGCAGTCTTGTTCTAAGAAGACTCAGACAACCTTAGTGAGGGCTACACCTTTATTCATTGATTTTAATGATATTTCTGTAGGATTTACTAGGGCTAAGTCCTGTTCTAACTCTATTCATTACAACCTTGGGAGGGAGATGCCATTCCTATCCCCATTTTGTAGGTGATGAAACTGAGGCAGAGAAGGTCAAGAAACTTGCCCATGGTGGCCACAGAGTGGCCACACCTGGAGGGGACCCCAGCAGGCAGCCCTGGGGGTCTGTCCTTTCCAGGACCACAGGCTGCCTCCTCCCCCTTCTCCCAAACAGGAGGTGGTTCTGGCATCTTCACTCTGGCCAGAGCTCACTTCGTCTCCTCTGCTGCTCTGTCTCTCACTGATCCTTTACCTCTTGGGTAGAATCTTCCTCGAAGCTAGAGAAGGCGAAGATTAAACTGTCAGTGTGGAGTTGTCTGGGCACCTGCTGAATGCAAGCCCGTGTCCTGGGCCCACAGCAGGAGGCGGCTAGGGTAGAATTCAAATTTAGGTGAAATAAATAAGCAAAAAAAGCAGGACAGGGTGCTGGACCCCTGGGATGGGCACTGCGGCCTCCTTGAGGATGGAGCCTATCTCTGCTTTGTCTTGGGTGATGCCCTGGTCACGAGGAGGGGGCAGCAGAACCACAAGCAGGAGCTGGCACATCCTTCATGGCTCGGGGCCCTGAGTCTGGGCGCTGTTGGGAGGGGTGTGGGGGAAGTGACCACCGGGTGTGTGAATGATAAAGAGATGAAGGAATGGTTTCCACCATGGAGCCCCAGGTGCTGAGAGAGAAGGGCCTGGTTTTTTAAGAGCAGGCTTTGCCGTGGTTGCAGCTGGGGCGGGAAGGGAAGAAGTGGTTCTTCTCAGGGAGACCTACTGGTTCCCTGACACCTCAGAGTCTCCCAAGAAAGGCTGGGAGGAGCCCGGGTCAGCTGTTTGTTGGTATCAGAGATGTGTGGGACCCACCACGCCCTTGGCATGATGAACCAGGAGGAGATGCTTTGCTCTCAGGACACCAGCTCTGAGCCACTTTCTCCCCCATGAGGCTGCAGGGCTCCCTGTTGGTCTGTCTCCCTGTCTCCCTGTCTTTGGTCCTGGAAAGAACAGGTCTCCCTGTCTCTCTCCCCGGCTGTGAAGAAATGGATACTTGCTTTGACCACCCTTGGCTCTGCCGTCTCACCTCCCTGCTTCTCCTTGTCCAGCTGCACACCTGGGTGTCTGCGGGTGAGCGTGTCCCACCCTCACTCCCCATCCCGTGTTCCCACCGCGTGCACGGGACTCACCATGCGCTCTGCTCATTCTCTGTCTGGACTGGATGGGGATTTTTGGAGGCCCCAACTCTAGAAAGATTCTGGTGGTTCCCCGACCACTAATTGTAATTTAAAATTCAAGAAGCATCACTAAACCATAAAATAC
>NW_022163406.1:0-3086 GCF_008728515.1 Papio anubis | reverse complement strand
AGATCGTGTGTGTGCCCCTGCAGGGGGTTGTGTCTGCCGGGCACATCTCATTGTGTGGCAAGAATGGCTGAGGTCATAGGCTCTGCCTGACGTGTGCCACTCACAGCTGCTGTCCAAGCAGGGTCACGCTTGGGATCAGCCTTCATCTTGGCTGCTACTTTGACTAATTGCCTGAGGCACGGCCGGAGTGACTTGCTATTTTTACAAGCTAATTGAGACTTCAGATGCCATCTAGGTAGTGAGGAGACAGTTCAGGAAAGCTGTATCTAAGCTCCAACAAAGGTGGACTCTTCTGTCCCAGCTGTCACTTCGTTTCTTTGGTAGATTCTTTTCCCCAAAAAATAATTGGTTGATGTATTCAAAACTGAACATGGGCTCTAGCTAGAGGGCCACTTTGCATTGTGTAGAAGAGAGAAGCCCAGGAGAGAGATGGCCCTCAGCTCGAGTGGGAGGCACAGGAGGCTGCAGCTGACCTCAGTCCCTCTACTCCCTTCCCTGCACTGGAAGTCAGTTCTGAAGGAAGAACCCGGAACAGAACTACTGTTTTCCGAGGTTCTGTGCCAAGCTGAACTAAGGAGTCTCCAACAGGCCTGGGAGTTTTCACCGCAAACTCCGGAGGTGGTTTGGACGTGAACATCTAAGGTAAAGGCCAGCGGCTGCTCTCCAGGAGGCACCAGGCGGCCAAGCCACTGACGTGACCCCACGTGCCAAGGTGGCCACCGTGCCATCTGCAGCTGAGTGAGGACCCTCTCTGCAGCAAAGGCCTGTGGAACTCCCACAGGTCCTCATGTCCAGCTCATGACCATAGAGGTGAGTCAGCTTATCAGGGACCGGAGGGGCCACCATGCGGGTGTCAGAACCACACCCATGACCGGCAGAATCCACTCCCCCCAAAGCACATGTTGGTGAAACTGCCTGCCGAGGAGGGCATGATTTCGGCTCTCTAAAGAACCTCTCATCTCACCAGGAAGGCCGTGGTTCCAGGCAGTGGCCCCCCGTGGGCACAGCTCTGTCCCAGAGCTTTTACGTGCCAGACACTTAAACCTCTTCCCGCAGGCTCCCACAGCCAGCCCTGCAGCCTTGCTAGTCAACACAGGCAGGAGAGGCAGGCTCCAGAGAAACGGTGCTAACGCTCCCCTAGTCTAGGTGGCATAGAAACAGGACCCCAAGGACTGGATATATCATCTCACTTTCAATCAAAAGACAGGTTCTCGCTAAGCCAGAGAAGCTAAAAAATTTACCCCGTTCTGGCCAGTGTGACCGATATAAAGCCAAGCTAGCAAAGGGTCGGGGGGAAAGAGTAATAATAAATCTGGCTCATTCTTAGCACAGAAGAAACAAGTTGCTAAAATAAAAGAAAGCAATGGGAGGAAACAGGGTTCTCTTACTTGGACAACAGCATTCAGGCCAGTTTCTGCGCCCAGGCTTATTTCTGTGCCCGGGACATTGTTGCTAATCGTGGCCGGCACCACACACGGGGGATGCAAAGCTCCTGGTGGTGGCCTCGTGCCTCGGCCATGTCACACGCACTCTTGTAAGCCTGAAGCAGCAGGGCAAGTGGTTAGCGGGGGTGCCGGGTGCTCACCTGTCAGCCCCAGGGCCTGTGCTGAGGTCAATGGACAGGAGGGGCCTGAGTCACCAGGGGAAGCCCATTCATGCCGGTCAAGGGGCCCAGGGGAGCTCTGGAGGCCGGGCGGGAGCAGGACAGGCCTCAGCGACACAGGGGGCTGCCTGGGCACAGCCCAGGTCCTCATGAAAGGGGAGGCCTGCAGGCAGCACAGCAGGGTAGGTGTGAGGCAAGCAGCAGAGCAGGTTGCAGGCAGTGGCAAGTTAGTCACGATCGGGACAGCTCAGCTCTCGGCATCTCATTGTGGGTAAGGGAGGCCAGGGCGGTCAGGACGTTTAAAGGCAAAGCCAGTCCTGTAGCTTTCTGCAGGCAGGCAAAGATGAGTGGGATGGGGCCCACAGCTGTAAGGACCACACTAAGTGACCGCCTTCATCGTGCAGAGGCGGCCTCCACGCGCAGGCAGGGAAGGAGGCAGGCAGCTGGATTACCGGTGGGCCACACTCAGCCCCGGGCCGCATCTCTGCTCTCCGGCGGGAGGCTGCCATCTCTGCCCTCGGGAAGCCGCACACAAAGCCACACAGGCGAGCAAGAACCTGAGTTGCTGCTCGGGGGTTCCACTGGGAAATGGGCTCTGGTGTCAGAAAGGGGAGCGTTTCTTGAGCCCATGTGCACCGGGGTTTTTCAGACTCCACCTCAGGGTGTTAACCAAGGTAACAGCAGGACAGGTCCACACGCCCACTGTTCCCACCTCCAAGTGGCCCCACACGGCAAGGGGTTTTTGTCATCCACTTGATGGCAAAACCAACTATTTATAGACTTGGACGTGTCCCTCTTACTGTGAATATCCCCACATCTGCAGAAATGCTACTGTTGGGACACAGGGCAGGGACCACATCTCCCCAGGAGAGTTGGACAGTGAGTGACCCAGGCTCTGCAGCCCTGGTGCAACCCAAAGCATCCCAAGGCCAGGAGCCCGTGTGGGCTGAGGGCTTCGGACAGTGAGTGGAGATCCATGGCAGGTGAGTTCACAGCGTGGTGGGTAGGAGGGTAAGGTGGGTGGGTCAGTGCTGGGTGACCACAAGGTGAGCTCTGAGCAGGGGCCCCCACGCCCCATGGCACGGCCTCCACGTCCACCCAGGCCCAGCACATGCCCAGCTCTTGGGCTGCTCTGTACAGGCTCTGCCTTGCAGGCTGTGGCCATGGCAGTTTTTGCAGGACTTCAATCCAAATGCCAGCTTGCTTCCCAGCCAGAAACACTCATCTGGGGATACTCGCTGGCCTGGTGCCCAGGATGTGGATCCCTCAGGACCACCACATGCGGGGCTCCTTATGCTTTTCAGACAGGTGATGTCACTCCTTTACTGTGGAATACCCTAGCTCAGGACTGACCAAGACTGGCTGGACCAAGACTGGCTGCAGGGAACTGCCTGCTTCTCCAAGAAGCTCTCGCTGGAAGCCAGAGGGTGTGGGTGACCTGGGGCCAGGAGGGGCCTGAGGCACACAAGAGGGCAGGTGGGGG
>NW_022163405.1:0-3089 GCF_008728515.1 Papio anubis | reverse complement strand
CCAACCAAGGGTCTGGGGGCTGGGGTGGGGACGATGATTTGGGAATGCGTCAGTTCTTTCTCACAGGTACCACTGCACGGTGCAGAGGGGAAACAGTTGTGGGGAAGGGAAGGGCAGAGGGGAGTCTATTTTAGAACACATCATTGTTGGACTTGAAACACCAGCTCCAGGTGGAGGCAGGATTGGAGCTGTTTTGGCAGTCCATAGTCCATCACCTTGGCCTCCTAGTTCTCCCCAGCCTTGGAAGGAGGACACTATCGTCATTATGCCTATATGATAGATGAGAGATGGAGTCCCAGACAGATGGTAGGCATCTTGTCACAGGTCCTACAGCTGGCAGGTGCAGGAGGAGCTGAGTTTGGAGCTCACTGACTCTAGAAACATTAAGGAGGACAAGTGTGTGTGATGGAGGGAGGGAGAATTGAACAAGCCCCGGGTTCTGTCCCCAGTCTCAAGGTAGAGGCTGTGGGTTCATTTACCCAAGACTAGGAGCACTCAGAGAGGGAGAGTGCAGGGAGAGAGAGGCAATCATGGTCATAGTGGGGACAGTGGGAGACAGAGATATGCAGGGTGGGCAGAAGAGGGGCAGGCAAAGAAGCAGGGGAGACCCAAGGTCAAGTGTGGGCTGTCACAGCCACCAGAGGGACAGGGTGCCAGGAAGGACGTTGTGGGGCTCCAGGAGCAGCAGAGGTTCCCCAGATCTGTGAGCATGCCCTGCCTGGCACTGCAGGAAGAGGTGGCTGCCACTCAGGTCAGTGTGGACGTACCTCTACCTGTGTCTCAGAGGAAACAAATTCTATTTTATCCCAATATAGTTCTGTATTACACAAATGAAACATTCGGCTACTAGATATCGAGAGCCTTATCCTCCATGCACATAGAGGAGAGGATACCCTAAAAGAGACGCTGAAAGATTTGATTTTTCTTTCTCCCTAGGATGATGGGATCCATAAGTTGGGTCCCCCAGCCCACAAGACAGGTGCAAGGAAGGGTGGCTGGAAGATTGTGAGTCGTGACAGGGAACATTTTTACTTAGGTTCCTTGGTTATATAAAGCTCCCGACTATCTGTCTATCATGTACAGACAAAGAGTGAACACGGTCCCCTCTCCACAAATGTGTTTCTCTCCATTATTACTGTGAAGGGCTGAAGTTACACCAAGTTCTGATACATCACTTTTTGGGTTTTTGTGAGACAGGATCACACTCTGTCACCCCGGTTGGAGTGCAGTGATACAATTACAGTTCACTGCAACCTTGATTTCCCAGGCTCAAGGGATTTTTCCACTTCAGCTTCCGAACTAGCTGGGACTACAGGCACACGCCACCACACCCAGCTAGTTTTTGTATTTTTTCTAGAGACGGGACCCACTATTTTGCCCAGGCTGGTCTAGATCTCCTGGTCTCAGGCAATCCTCCTGCCTCAGCCTCCCAAGGGCTGGGATGACAAGTATGAGCCACCTCGCCAGGCCTTCACTTTCTTTAATGAACAATTATCAGAGTTTCATCTTAGAGGAAAAAGTGGGTACTACCTGACAATCTGAGTGTGGTGTTGGAGGGGAATCTGGCTGATTCAGATGTTTCCAATGAAATTTTAAATTAACCTTCCTGATGATTATCCTAAGGCCCTTTCCTGCTCCGTGTTTTTTAAATTCTGGGTTTGGAGTTTTTCAGATGCTTTGTTACAAGGAGCATCTCTTGGCCAGGAACCGTGACTCAGGCTGTAATCCCAGCACTTTGGACAGTTGAGGCAAGCAGATCACTTGAGGTCAGGAGTTCGAGACCAGCCTGGCCTACATGGCGAAACCCCCATCTCTACTAAAAATACCAAAATTAGCCGGCCGTGGTGGCGGGTCCCTGTGAATCCCAGTTACTGTAGTGGCTGAGGCAGGAGACAGAGGGTGCAATGACCCGAGATCACACCACTGCACTCCAGCCTGGGCGACAGAGTAAGTCTATCTCAAAAAACAAACAGCATCTCTTGCCTACAGTGATTTGAGCTGTGGTCTTGTCTCCTTGGGTTTCTCTATCAGTCTGATCCCATCTACTCTATCTCCCAGGAATGCCTCAATATTTTTGGTGGACCACTGACACGTTTTCTTATTTTCCTCTACTGTTAAGAATTGACCCTTGAAAACATTTTCTTCCCAGTTCAATGGAATGTTGAGTCGGGCACAGGATCTATCTGCCATCTTGCTCCAATCATCTGGTTTTAGATATTTTATGTATATTTGTCACTATATAAGTGTAATTTTTCTCAATTTGGTTTTCTAAATGGTTGTTATTGGTATGTAGAAAACCTATCTGTTATTGTATATAATACTTTGTTACCTGTCTGGGTGCAGCTTCCCCTGCATTTCGGCACGAGGCTCAAGCTGTTTATTCTCCAAAAGAAAACTGACAGGCTGGGTGTGATGGCTCATACGTGTAATCCCAGCATTTTGGGAGACTGAGGTGGGTGGATCACCTGAGGTCAGGAGTTCGAGACCAGCCTGGCCAAGATGGCGACACCCCATCTCTACTAAAAATCCAAAAAAAAAAAAAGTAGCCAGGCATTGGTGGTGCGCACCTGTATTCCCAGCTACTAGGGCAGCAGAGGCGGCAGGATCACTTGAACTCGAGAGGCAGAGATTGCAGTGAGCCGAGATCTTGTCACTACACTCCAGCATGGGCGACAGAGACTCTATCTCTAAACAAAAAAGAAAAAGAAAAAAAAGAAAATTCACTTCACAGGCAATAGATAGCTATAAAAGGATAATTTATGGACGATTTCATAGGGGAGATTGATGGAAAGAAAGGAAGTATACATTTTACCGACCTGGGCAGTTCACTGCAAAAATCACCAGAACTGCCCTTTTCTCTAAAAATAGTATCCATAAGCTATTCTACTACTGGTTCTTCTAGTCCTTCCCTCTATTCCAAATCCTCAAATTGTCCTTTTCCTTATTGGGGTAATTATCCTCTGCCCAGATCTGGGTCCTCCGCAATACTTAGCACTGTCTTCGAGTGTGTGAATTCCCATTACTTTGGCTCAGGTTCCCAAAGAAACAGGCTTTGGGCCATACAGGACACCTCTAGACAGACTACACTG
>NW_022163404.1:0-3091 GCF_008728515.1 Papio anubis | reverse complement strand
GCTGGACGGAGAATGACTTTGACGAGATGAGAGAAGAAGGCTTCAGTCCATCAAATTTCTCAGAGCTAAAGGAGGAATTACGTACCCAGCGCAAAGAAACTAAAAATCTTGAAAAAAAAAGTGGAAGAATTGACGGCTAGACTAATTAATGCAGAGAAGGTCATAAACGAAATGAAAGAGATGAAAAGCATGACACGAGAAATACGTGACAAATGCACAAGCTTCAGTAACCGACTCGATCAACTGGAAGAAAGAGTATCAGCGATTGAGGATCAAATGAATGAAATGAAGCGAGAAGAGAAACCAAAAGAAAAAAGAAGAAAAAGAAATGAACAAAGCCTGCAAGAAGTATGGGATTATGTAAAAAGACCAAATCTCCGTCTGATTGGGGTGCCTGAAAGTGAGGGGGAAAATGGAACCAAGTTGGAAAACACTCTTCAGGATATCATCCAGGAGAACTTCCCCAACCTAGTAGGGCAGGCCAACATTCAAATCCAGGAAATACAGAGAACGCCACAAAGATACTCCTCAAGAAAAGTAACTCCAAGACACATAATTGCCAGATTCACCAAAGTTGAAATGAAGGAAAAAATCCTAAGAGTAGCCAGAGAGAAAGGTCGGGTTACCCACAAAGGGAAGCCCATCAGACTCACAGCAGATCTCTCGGCAGAAACTCTACAAGCAAGAAGAGAGTGGGGGCCAATATTCAATATTCTTAAAAAAAAGAATTTTAAACCCAGATTTTCTATCCAGCCAAACTAAGTTTCATAAGTGAAGGAGAAATAAAATCCTTTACAGATAAGCAAACGCTTAGAGATTTTGTCACCACTAGGCCTACCTTACAAGAGACCCTGAAGGAAGCACTCAACATGGAAAGGAACAACCGGTACCAGCCATTGCAAAAACATGCCAAAATGTAAAGACCATCGAGGCTAGGAAGAAACTGCATCAACTAACAAACAAAATAACCAGTTAATATCATAATGGCAGGATCAAGTTCACACATAACAATATTAACCTTAAATGTAAATGGACTAAATGCTCCAATTAAAAGACACAGACTGGCAAACTGGATAAAGAGTCAAGACCCATCAGCCTGCTGTATTCAAGAGACCCATCTCACATGCAGAGACAGACATAGGCTCAAAATAAAGGGATGGAGGAAGATATACGAAGCAAATGGAGAACAAAAAAATGCAGGGGTTGCAATACTAGTCTCTGATAAAACAGACTTTAAACCATCAAAGATCAAAAGAGACAAAGAAGGCCATTACATAATGGTAAAGGGATCAATTCAACAGGAAGAGCTAACTATCCTAAATATATATGCACCCAATACAGGAGCACCCAGATTCATAAAGCAAGTCCTTAGAGACTTACAAAGAGACTTAGACTCCCATACAATAATAATGGGAGACTTCAACACTCCACTGTCAACATTAGACAGATCAACGAGACAGAAAGTTAACAAGGATATCCAGGAATTGAACTCATCTCTGCAGCAAGCAGACCTAATAGACATCTATAGAACTCTCCATCCTAAATCAACAGAATATACATTCTTCTCAGCACCACATCACACTTATTCCAAAATTGACCACATAATTGGAAGTAAAGCACTCCTCAGCAAATGTACAAGAACAGAAATTATAACAAACTGTCTCTCAGACCACAGTGCAATCAAACTAGAACTCAGGACTAAGAAACTCAATCAAAACCGCTCAACTACATGGAAACTGAACAACCTGCTCCTGAATGACTACTGGGTACATAACGAAATGAAGGCAGAAATAAAGATGTTCTTTGAAACCAATGAGAACAAAGATACAACATACCAGAATCTCTGGGACACATTTAAAGCAGTGTGTAGAGGGAAATTTATAGCACTAAATGCCCACAAGAGAAAGCTGGAAAGATCTAAAATTGACACTCTAACATCACAATTAAAAGAACTAGAGAAGTAAGAGCAAACACATTCAAAAGCTAGCAGAAGGCAAGAAATAACTAAGATCAGAGCAGAACTGAAGGAGATAGAGACACAAAAAACCCTCCAAAAAATCAATGAATCCAGGAGTTGGTTTTTTGAAAAGATCAATGAAATTGACAGACCACTAGCAAGACTAATAAAGAAGAAAAGAGAGAAGAATCAAATAGATGCAATAAAAAATGATAAAAGGGATATCACCACCGACCCCACAGAAATACAAACAACCATCAGAGAATACTATAAACAACTCTACGCAAATAAACTAGAAAATCTAAAAGAAATGGATAATTTCCTGGACACTTACACTCTTCCAAGACTAAACCAGGAAGAAGTTGAATCCCTGAATAGACCAATAGCAGGCTCTGAAATTGAGGCAATAATTAATAGCTTACCAACCAAAAAAACTCCAGGGCCAGGTGGATTCACAGCTGAATTCTACCAGAGGTACAAGGAGGAGCTGGTACCATTCCTTCTGAAACTATTCCAATCAATAGAAAAAGAGGGAATCCTCCCTAACTCTTTTTATGAGGCCAACATCATCCTGATAGCAAAGCCTGGCAGAGACAAAACAAAAAAAGAGAATTTTAGACCAATATCCCTGATGAACATCGATGCAAAAATCCTCAATAAAATACTGGCAAACTGGATTCAGCAGCACATCAAAAAGCTTATCCACCATGATCAAGTGGGCTTCATCCCTGGGATGCAAGGCTGGTTCAACATTCACAAATCAATAAACATAATCCAGCATATAAACAGAACCAAAGACAAGAACCACATGATTATCTCAATAGATGCAGAAAAGGCTTTTGACGGCCGGGCGCGGTGGCTCAAGCCTGTAATCCTAGCACTTTGGGAGGCCGAGACGGGCGGATCACAAGGTCAGGAGATCGAGACCATCCTGGCTAACACGGTGAAACCCCGTCTCTACTAAAAAGTACAAAAAACTAGCCGGGCGAGGTGGCGAGCGCCTGTAGTCCCAGCTACTCGGGAGGCTGAGCCAGGAGAATGGCGTAAACCCGGGAGGCGGAGCTTGCAGTGAGCAGAGATCCGGCCACTGCACTCCAGCCTGGGTGACAGAGCGAGACTCCGTCTCAAAAAAAA
>NW_022163403.1:0-3092 GCF_008728515.1 Papio anubis | reverse complement strand
CACTGGAGCAGGAGCAGGAGGAGATCGCCCTCTAGAGTCTGGAGTCCAGGGAGAGGAGGAAAGCTCCTTCCTTGGAGACCACTGCTGTTGCTGCAACCTCTGCCGCCACTGGCAGGACAGGCCCTGATAGCGCCCCTAACTCGCTGCCTGCTCTTGGCCGCGGGACAGTGCCCCTAACACCGCCCCTCGCCGCTGCCAGGTAGAACCCAATAGCGCCCCCAACCCGCCCCTACCTCGGACATCGCAGCACCAGAACACTTCCCCATCCTACCCCCTGCCGTGGGCCATGCAGCCACTGAGAGGACCCATAACCCACTGCAGGCAGTGACGCCCCAGGCAGAGCACAGCAACCTCCTCCCCGCCGTGAATAGTGCAGCCACGGATCCTTAAGGTCTGCAACCCACTCCCCACGAGGAGTAGTGCAGCCCCACATAGCAGACAGCACCCACCAACTATCCCGCAGCCATGGGGAATGATGCCCTGGATAGCGCACCCCACCCGCATCCCGCCGTGGGCATTGTAGCCCCTGTCAGCACCCCTAAGCGGTATGCCGCTGCCAGAAATATCGTCCTCGATAGCGCACCAAACCCGGCCCCGACCACAAACAGTGCAGCAGCTGATAGAGCCCCTAACTCGCCCCCACTGACCGCAAAGCAGCCCCCGAACGGTGCCCACAACCCACCCTACCACCACGCCTGCCACCGGCCAGGTATCGCCCCCAAACTGCCCCTTGCTGCGGGGAGTGTATCTCCCAATAGCACACCCAACCCACCCTCTATCATGGACAGTGTGGCCCCGATAGCGCCTGAAACCACACCCTCCAAGCACCTACTGCACCCCTCACTCCCCTGCCCCACCACCAGCAGTGTAGCACCGGATACTGCCTCTAACCTATCCCCCTGCCAGGGGCATTGCAACCCCACATGGTGCCCCCAACAAGCCCCCCGCCATGGGCAGAGCAGCCCTGGAGAGCATCCCCACTCCGCTGTGGGCAATGAAGCCCGAGCAGTCAGGACCCGACCAGTCCTCCCACCCCCACGCCGCCGGCAGAGTAACCACAATAGCGGCCCCAACCAGGCCCCTGTCGGGGGCAGTGCAGCACCCAATAGCGCCCCCAACCAGCCCTACTGCGGCCAGCAATACAGCCAAGGTAGTGACTCCAATCCGCCCCCCCACACTGCCACCCCGCCCACACCCCCCTCTACGTCCCCCTGCTGCTGAGAGAAGCGCAGTCCTGACAGCACACCTGAAACTAGTGACGCCCGGAATAACACTCTAGCACGCCAAAATAGTGACATTCCAATAACACCGCAACCAGTCCCCGCTGTGGGCAGCCCCGGACAGCGCACCTACCCCATCGCCTTTCTACGCTCCGGCCAGCTGCAGTGTCCATCGCTGCCACCAACCACAGCAAGGCGACCCAGGGAGGTGAGGGTCAGTGAGGCCAGCCGCAATCTCACAGGCTCTAGCCTCCAGCCTGTGGTAGGTGCCTCCTCCTCCTTCCCTTCCTGTAGCCAGGCATGCAGCAGCTCTCACCACCAGCTGCCTCTCTCCATGGCCGCCAGACACCAAGCAGAGGCAAGCCCTGGCGCCACAGGCTCCAGCTTTCAGTGTGAGGGGGCAGAACCTGCTTCTGCCTGCTCTAAACTGCGAGTCACGGAAACGCACGGACTAACACAGCAGAACCCACAATAACGTGACTCCCATTAGTGTGCCTTATATACTGAGGTTGTGAAGGCCAGGTTCCTGGACTTCATGTTCTGATTGGATGAGAGAAAACTGCTGTGCCTACTCTGATTGGACGTTATTTTCATGTTCTGATTGGATGAGAGCAAGTCTTAGACTAACCAATCAGAATGTGAAAATAAAGTCCAATCAGAGTAGGCCTAGCCTTTTCCTCTCATCCAATCAGAACATGTAGTTTATAATCCGGTATATAAAGACTGTTAAGTGGGCTAGTCTCCCTATACCAGCCTTGTCTGTGTCTGACTTCGTAGCTGCTTCGTTCCCAGTTTGGAGTAGGAGGTGCTGGCTGCGGCAGGCTGGAGGCTGGAGCCTGTGGGGCTGTGGCTGTCCTCGCTGACTCGCCTCGCCGGCTTGCTTTGCTCGCTGCGATGGATGGCAGCGGCGGACACTGCAGCTGGCCAGAGCATAGAAAGGCATCAGAGTAAGTGCGCTATCCAGGGCTGCACTGCCCGTGGCCTGGGACGGTTTGGGGGCCCTATCTCAGGTGTCACTGCCCGCCTTGAGTGGCTAGTGGGGTGTGCTATCTGGGGCTGTGCCGCCAGATAGGTTACGACCATTATTGCTTCTGTGCAGTGATAGATTAATCCGATGTGATATAAGGAGTTCAGTGGTGTGTTTGGAATTTTTTATATGGTTGGTGTTGAGCTTGAACGCTTTCTTAATTGATGGCTGCTTTTGGGCCAACTATGGAGATTAGGTTTTTTACTCCGTATACAAGGTTTTTTCCTGATGTCTGAAGAGCTGTCCCTCTTTAGACTAGCAATTAAGTTTACAGGGGGATTGAGTAGTTCTGTAGGTAAACTTAAGGTTGAACTAAGATTCTGTCTTGGATAACCAGCTATCACCAGGCTCGGTAGGCTTGTCACCTCTACCCATAAATCTTCCCACTATTTTGCTGCATAGACGGGTGCGCTCTTTCAGCTGTTTTTGGGTAGCTCATCTGGTTTCGGGAAATTGAGCTTCAGTTCTCTTTGCGAAATTGTTTCTAGTTAATTCATGATGCAGAAGGTTTAGGGGTGAGTTCTTGCTATTTTGTGCTTGTTTGATATTTTTCGCTTTCCCTTACGGTACTGTATCTGTAGCGCCAGGATAGAATTTCTATTACCTATACTTTTGGATTGGTAAATGTTTTAGTGTAAATTAGTTTGGTATTAGTTTTGATTGGGTTTGGAGCTAGTGTTAGCTCAAGGCAATCAAATGGTATTGAGATCTTCCGGGTGTAAGCCAGATGCTTTATATTAAGCTATGCTTTGATTTATCCAAGTGCACCTTCCAGTACACTTACCGTGTTACGACTTCTCTCCTCTATATAAATATTGGGGTGTTTAGTTAAGTTAGTCCTTAAA
>NW_022163402.1:0-3093 GCF_008728515.1 Papio anubis | reverse complement strand
AGAACATATCCCCATCATTAAGTGATGCATGACTCTGTGTGTGTGTGGGTGTGTGTGTGTGTGTGTGTGTAGAACAACACTATTATACAATGTGACTAATTTACACTACAAGCACAAAAAAGTGAATCCTGATGTATGCAAATCTTACCTACTATATAATCTGTTGGGAAAATATTGAAGATAATACTCCAGAGGAATGAAGACCTAAGCCAAGAGACTGGATCCAGTCTAGTTAAATAGTGATAAGAATTTCAAAGTAACAAATGGCAGGAGATTCGGAAAGTATTCAAGTTTGCAGAAGCTGTGACTCCATTAAAATTGTAAAGTGGAAACTCAAGGATCTATTTCTGTTAAGTTTTAGCTGGAAAGATTTGTATTAAAGGACATCACATGGCATACCAACTATTTGGTAAGCAGAAAGCTAGACGCTGACACACTCAGGCAGTAGTAATACTCCTCAGCATCGTGAGAGTTCTTTAGTGAAGATCCTCCTGCCCTGTCATTGTTTGCAATCAGCTTGGAGAGGAGAGCTCGTAATGTGGAAAAATAACAATAAGTAGGCGGCGTGTTCAAAGAGGGTGGGAGCCCACCAATGACAACTGTCTATGGTGTGAGTATAGAAGATTCAGGGAAAAAAAAACCATCCTGGATAAACTACACGCAGAGTGGGAAGAGAAAATACTATGAGATAGATAAGTGTTTTAAAGAAGTATGGGGCATGATTTTATGCAATTGCTAAAGTATAAGAACAGATAACTCATTTGGTCTAATACTAGGAAAATTCTCCTTCAGAAGAAATTTTGATATACTCATATATCTTTTCTGTCAGTATTCAGATTTTACAGATGACCAATGAGCAAAAGGTAGTAAGACTCTTGTCCTTTCAGGAAAGAATATCAACACTAATATCCATAACAATATAGAAGTAAAAGTGTAACTGGTGTAACTAGTGAAGAGTGGACAGATGCTTTTGTAGGAGTGAAGGAGGAAAATGGAGGAATGTCTGAAGCAAATATCCACATAGAATGTGTAAGTCCCAGCAATGCTGATATGATTCTATAGGCGATTGCCCTCTGGTGTTTGCAGAGTGTACTGCAAGTACATAAGCCTAAGAGTATTAGCTAAGCACATGAAAATATGTTTCCAGTGTGTTTTATTTAACCTGTTGAGAGATGCTAAGAAAGAACCAACTGTTAGAGTCATGTGAGGCTATCTTATATGAATGTATAAATTTAAAATAAATGCGCTGTTTAAACTTACCAGTAAAACAGGTGTTACCATGCATGAGGAAGCAGCAGCAGGGAGGAGGGAGCCCCGAAGTTGGTGTGCATGGGAAGGGAATGTCTCATGGAAAGGGACTTTACAGGTCTGTCTGGGGCCATGACAGGGAAAGAAGTATAAAAATGAAGAATAAGGGACTCTTGTTTGGAAGAAATTGGAAAGCAGACAGAGAATTCCTCCTTAGGGAATAGCACAAAGGGAGGATCATTGACGGGCAAGAAATACTTCAGTAAGAGGATCAGAATTCAAGTTAATTCCACAACCAAATGCTGAAGCACTGTCATTTTTTTAAAAACGTAAAAAATATCAATGGTCACCAGTTGAGACTTCATAAAAACTGTGGAAGTCTAGGTGATCCAACTTATGTATTCAATATAAGAATTCTTTAACTTGAAGTTGAATATTCATCTTAAGTTGAATATATTCAGAAATGTTCTTTTACAGTGATAGGTACACCTGTCCCTTATCTATGTAGGACTACAGAGCAGCTGCTGAGATCTGGAAAGATTCCCTGGACCTTTTGAGTTTGTAAACTCAGTCTTTTTAGTTGGAAAACAGGCAAAGAAGCTCCAGGTTGCCGAATATATTTTCCAATCTATCTTATTGCACCTTTATAATTCAAGAAATATATTTTACCTATGCAAAGGAGTATCTGTAATAGTTATTTTCAAGTAATGCGGGGAGCTAGACCTGTATGCATCTTATATAGGCCTCTTATATACAAGCACTCTTACAATGTTTGGAGTGTTAAGCCTTTCCTAGGTCTGCATATTGAATTTAACACCTACATATAAGTTTATTCCAGTGAGAAAAAAAAGAAACTTTTTATTAGAGTAATCAAAAAATGATCAGGGCCAGAGAGTCATGTACCATTTCCCCCTTGAGCTAAGTAACCATCTCCTGAAGCTGCTTGCTGTGTGGACACTTGACTGACTGCTATGAAAAGTAGCTATACATTAACCTAACAATGCCATACAATGGACACCATTACTCACACCTGGTAATTCAGCAATGTGCAGCCAATCACTCATCAATGTTATTTATGTAAACCAATGAGAATTCCTGACAATTTTGTCCCAGCCCACTCCTTATCCCTTTTTTGCCTTTAAAAACCAGCTTGTAACAAAGACCGAAGTTTATATTCAAGGTTACTTAGGTCTGAGTCTTCCAGGTAGCTGTCCACATTTTGGCTCAAGTAAACTCTTTAAAATTATAGTTGTGCCTCGGCTTCTTCCTTTAGGTTGACACAAGTCTTCCTTTGAAACTTACGTATCTAATAACCTCATTAAAGATTTGGGTTTTCATCTCCCAAACAGACATAGGTATGCAGGATATTGTGGAATATCTATTTGGTCTTTGGCCTCATTTCCTGGCATAAAACTGCTAAAATCCTTAGAAACTCCAAAGTGCTCTCTTTTTCTATGTTAATGAGTTGACTGCTGGCTGGCAGCCCCTGTGTAGCTTCTGGATGGCCACTCATTGCTGGGAAGCCCAAGGAAGGATTAGAGGAGTGGGACTTTCAGCCCCACCCTCAACTTCCAAGGAGGGCAGAGGGCTTGTTAGGGTTTGGATATGCTTTGTTTGGACCCACAAAGTTTCATTTTAAAATTTGAACCCCAGCATTGGAGGTGGGGCCTGGTGGGAGATATCTGGATTGTGGGCATGGATCCTTCGTGAATGGCTTGGTGCCATTCTCCTGGGAGTGGGTGAGTTCTCACTCTTAGTTCTCAGCTGGAAACCATCATTCTTAGCAAACTATCACAAGAACAGAAAACCAAACACCGCATGTTCTCACTCATAGGTGGGAACTGA
>NW_022163401.1:0-3095 GCF_008728515.1 Papio anubis | reverse complement strand
AGATTACTGTATTGCTCAGATTAAATGGAACATGAGGTATATCTCCAGCATGATGCTCAAGGGAAAGAGAAAGTATTCTGCTGAGTGAATGGTTTTTATACGATCTTCTCTAATTAAGGCCTGGTGCTTGTGTTCCTTCCCTAGTAGAGGATGAGAATGTGACATGCATTAGTTTCTGGTTTTCTTTTTTCTTTCTGTTGCTGAATTTCTAGATGCTGTCCAGGACTGAGGTTAAGTGATGTATAAGGAGAGAAACCATTTCTCTCTCTTCTGTTTTCCAAGGCAGCCTTTGCTCTGCCATATGGTACGGAGAGACAAACCTACTATAAGCTAAAATTTTTCATTTATTCTTGGAGAAGAGATATACCTTGATGTCTTTTATTGACCTTTTAAAAAAGTGAGATGATAGCACAACATGGGGTAAGAACGAAGGTGACTAAATCTTTGTTTACCAAATTGACTTACATAAGACTGAGCCAGATGGACAACCAACCACTTTGGAACAAAATGGATTGAAGAGGAAAAGCCAGATTTATTTCCTGTAAGAGTTAGGATTGTATTTAGCTGCAAGTAACCAGAAAACCAATTGCATAGTCTTAAACTTCACTCAGTAGGAAGCCCAAGGGTGGACAGTCCAGGGCTGGTGTCATGACTCTTCTGTGTCATCAGGGAGCCAGTGGCTCAGCATGTGGCTTTTGTACCCATAGAAGCAAGATGGCCTTACATGTCTGAGAATCATATCCACATTCCTTACAGGAAGAGAGTACAAGGGTCAAGACCTTCTAACAGGTTTAATGTTAGAAGGTCTAGTGACCTCTAGTGACTTCTGTATATATTCTCATTTTTGTAGTTTTGTCATATGTCTGCTCCTAGCTGCCGGGGAGGCCTGGGATTGAGTGTTTTACTCTTTCAGCCTGTGTAGTTAAGGCAAAAGATATTGGGGTTGTGAATGGCTTTTGAATAGCCAGTCCACACTCTTAGAGCTGCATTTGCCTTCCATTCACCTGGTGATGCCTGAGGTGCCTCCATTAAGGTTCTGTTTTCTTTACATTAAAGAGAAAGGTAGTCCACCAGAAGGATTTTGAGCATAACATTGAAGGAATTGGAATGCAACCAGCCACTTTGATGGGGCTTTTTGAATTGAAACATATAGTAATTGTGTTTCTTTTATGAACTGAAATCTAATTGAGTGCCCCGCATGACTAGAAAGGATGAGTATACCAAAATTACGGCCATAGTTTTGCCACTAACTAGTTATATGGCCTCAGGCCAGTTATGTAACCTTGCTGGACTTGTTTTCCCAAGTGATTTGGACTAGAGCAATGATTACTAATATTTCTTATGATAGAAATAGAACAGCCACTTTTAATTTTTTTATAAGAAGACTGTGGATTCCCAGGGATGCTTTTATTTGTCCTAACTGGGATTTGTCATATATCCTAAACTTTAAAGATAAAGCATTAAATAACATTGCATGGAGTACATTTTTCTGCTGTAGCTATAAAATACCAACAAAATTGTATTTGTAATTTTTTTGGTAAAATACAAACAGAATTGAAGTTTAAAATTGTCATTATATGATGGCAGGTTGACCTCCTAGGTGGAGATGGAGTGAGGTAAACCTTTTTTACTTATGTCATGAAGATCTTCCCTGGATTTTGTCAGTTTCCCAGTGACTTAAAAAAAGTTCTGAACTAGATTATCTTCAAGATTGCTTCTAGCTTTTAACATTTAAGCTGTGTTTCTTAAAGAAAAACCTTATTTCAGTAGTTAGAATATTTCCCTCCCTAGTGTTTATTAGGAGGTACAGTAAATGTTTTGATATGATTGCTTGGTTTGATTGCTAACCCATTTTAATGGCTTCATTAAAACATCTTGAACTGGTTACCTGCCTCAAAGTCATAGAATTACCTTTTTAGGCAAAGTTTACTTGTTCCTTGATTAAAAATATGTAGCATATGTTAGCAGTAGCAGCAGTCTCATAAGCCAGGGTGTTTAAAAAAAGCAACTTTTCAAAGCTAGGAGTCAGTTTAAGACAGAACAAAAGAGGCCAGAGAGTCGTGTGTGTGTGTGTGTGTGTGTGTGTGTGTGTGTGTGTGTGTGTGTATAGATATAGTTTTTTTTTTTTTTTTTTGAGAAGAGTCTCACTCTGTCACCCAGGCTGGAGTACAGTGGCACAATCTCGGCTCACTGTAACCTCCGCCTCATGGGTTCAAGCGATTTTTCTGCCTCAGCCTCCTGAGTAACTGAGACTACAGGCGTGTGCCACCATGCCCGCCTAATTTTTTGTATTTTTAGTAGAGATGGGGTTTCACCATGTTGGCCAGGCTGGTCTCAAACTCCTGACTCGTGATCTGCCCACCTCGGCCTCCCAAAGTGCTGGGATTACAGGTGTGAGCGACCGCACCCAGCCAAGAATCTGGTATATTAAGGGGTGAGAAGAAAACTGCCCAAGAGAAGGCTAGCTGGCAGCCACAGGTAATAAATACTGGCGTTCCAGCTTTTGGCTTTCTAGGGTGAGTTGACTGTGACCAGGTATGTCAGCACGTTTTTATTTTTCTTTGAAACAGATTTGTCTTCTCAGGTAGTTTTGAAATGGAAAGAATAAGATGGCTGCATTTGGCTGAAATAATCTATATACTCCAATTACCTGTTGTTGCATAATAAAACACTCAAAGCCTAGTGACTTAAAATAAAGACGGTCCTTATTTTTTCAAGCATCTGCCATTCAGGCATGGTTTGGTGGGAATGGCTTGTCTCTTCCATGTGGTGTCTTTTTTTTTTTTTTTTTTTAACAGGGTTTCCCTCTTGTTGCCCAGGCTGGAATGCAATGGAGCAATCTCAGCTCACTGCAACCTCTGTCTCCTGGTTCAAGTGATTCTCCAGCTTCAGCCTCATGAGTAGCTGGGATTACAGGCACCCACCACCACGCTGATATTTTTAGTAGAGATGGGGTTTCACCATGTTGGCCAGGCTGGTTTCGAACTCCTGACTTCAGGTGATTTGCCTGCTTCTGTCTCTCAAAGTGCTGGGATTAGAGGCGTGAACCACGGCACCTGGCCCCACGTGATGTCTATTGATATGGCCCAAAGCCG
>NW_022163400.1:0-3098 GCF_008728515.1 Papio anubis | reverse complement strand
TCTAGAAAAAGCAAAAGGAAAATATCGCCTTGGTTAGTTATTAAATGTCGATTAGTATGAATAATAGCAATAGTGTAGAATAACATTGAATACACATTTTTCACCTCAACTCTAAACGTCTGGACTTGGATTTGAACTTTCCAGAGCCCCTAACCCTGCCCTTACCTCTCCTAGAGTCTCACCTTCATGGTTTTCATAAATATACAACTTAATAGATTTTGGAATTAATTTTTCCTGAGAGCAGTAGACTTGATTAGATGCCCTTTTGTAGTCTCATCAAATCCTAGATTACGAGCTCAAAGTTTTTATCTCTATATATAATTTCTAATATTAGAAAAAATCGTCGGGCCGGGTGCGGTGGCTCATGCCTGTAATCCCAGCACTTTGGGAGGCCGAGGTGGGAGGATCCTGAGGTCAGGAGATCAAGACCAACCTGGTTAACACGGTGAAACCCCGTCTCTACTAAAAGATACAAAAAATTAGCCGAGTGTGATGGCAGGCGCCTATAGTTCCAGCTGCTGAGGAGGCTGAGGCAGGAGAATGGCGTGAACCCAGGAGGCGGAGCTTGCAGTGAGCCGAGAGTGCACAGCTGCACTCCAGCCTGGGTGACAGAGCCAGACTCTGTCTCAAAAAAAAAAAAAAAAAAAAAATCCTTTCACATCATTTGAAAGAAAGTTACCCCTTTACCTAATATATAACTTTGAACTAATTCAAATCATATTCATAGAATCAATTTCTATCATATTAATAGAAATTCATTTTTGGTTTTATATTGTTTTAATATTTCATGAAGGCAATTTCTTCAGTTACACAGTGATGGGACTGGTCCCTCCCTCTTTACCTGGATGGTGTAACGCTGTCTGGCTGATGTCTCCATCTCTAGTCTCTCCCTTCCTAAACTATCCTGCACACAGTCATCAGATAAACTCTCCACAAGTGGTTTGCAAAGACCAGCATCTCCTGGGAAATTATTGAAGATGCAAATTCTTGGTCCCACTCTAGACCAACTGAATCAGTAACCACGAGGGAGGATCCGGAACTGAGTTCTAACGCGCCGACTCAGTGATTGTGATGCAGATCTATCTATAGCACTGCTGCCCTAACACGGTTCCCCATGATGGCTCCTCAGCTGGGCATTCAAAGCCCTAGAAGATCTGGCTCCAATTTCCTACTCTCCCTCCTTGTACTCTACAGGTACTCATGGTATTCCTCGAACACTTTCCTGCGCTTTGCCCTTCTCCCATTTTCCTTTTGCAAGTTTAGAATATTGTCCCCAAGATGTCTGTCCGATGTTACACAATGGCCCTTCAAAGTCCAATTCAAATGGCATTGTTCTAGTAACATCTTCCTTGGTCCAAACTGAAGTCATTTTCCCCTCTTCTATGCTTCAGAAACAATTTATCCCTCCTAGTGCCCACATCCATTTCTTCTTAATGTAGTTATTTTTCATCCCATTTTTTCTGAGCATGAGCTCCTTGAAAGCATGGACTAGGTTTTGCTCATCTGCATTGCACACCATGTTTAAAACTGACACATGGAAATAAAGTAAATTCAAATATTTGTAAAATAAATGAATAGCTGGCCAGCACGGTGGCTCACGCCTGTAATCCCAGCACTTTGGAAGGCTGAGGTGGGCGGATCATAAGGTCAGGAGATGGAGACCATCCTGGCTAACACAGTGAAACCCAAATGTACTAAACCCCAAGTGTACTAAAAATACAAAAAATTAGCCAGGCGAGGCGGCATGCGCCTGT
This sequence comes from Papio anubis, assembly GCF_008728515.1. NCBI lineage: Eukaryota > Metazoa > Chordata > Mammalia > Primates > Cercopithecidae > Papio > Papio anubis. The sequence continues at coordinate 1,344 of NW_022163400.1, read as the reverse complement.
AGTACCAGCTACTTGGGAAGCTGAGGCAGGAGAATAGCGTGAACCCGGAAAGTGGAGCTTGCAGTGAGCCGAATTGCGCCACTGCACTCCAGGCTGGATGACAGAGTGAGACTCCATCTCAAAAAAAAAAAAAATAATAATAATAATAAAAATAAATGAATGAATGAATGAATGGCTAGGGGAGTGAGTAGAAGGAAAATGACTATTTTAAAGGAAACATAGTTTTATTACTTCATGGTCTCTGTAGCACTTTGGCATCCACTTGAGGGTCTTTACACCCACTTTCCTTAAGCCTTCTACATTTGAAAGAATCTGTTTTCAAAAGAGCATCGCTGATGAACTTAATAAGGATTAATGACATACACACCTCTATGGACAAAGGATAAGAATCAAGCTTTCATAGCAATGAACATAGTATCTTCTTGTCTCTAAACAGACAGAAATACTATGCAGGTATCCCTTAGTAACAGGGCTGGGGAGATAGTTATGTCGTAATTAGTGAAGAGTCAGGGGCATTTCTGATATGCTTACTTCATGTAAACATTTCTAGCTCTACCATTTTACCATGATTTTAAACATCTGTTTTAATATAACAATTCCTGAACTGAAATCCTTAATACCAGTCTATTCTCTTGGTAGCTCAATATTCTTGATAATATTATTTATATAATTCAGCTGATTTTAAATATTTAAATGTTAATTTAATTCCAATTAAGTTACCAAAAAATTCTGGATTAATGATGTTCCAATGAATGTAGGTGGTCTATATTTTCTTCTCCTTTAGGCAACAATCTGAAGTTAACTTTAATTCCTTTCATCCTACTAAACCAACTTTTTCAAATCTTTTTTTGTGAAGGACAGACAGTAAATATTTTAGGCTTTGTGGGCCACATATGATGTCTCTTGCATATTTCTCTTTCTTTTTTCTTTCAGTCCTTTAAAAATGCAAAAATCATTCTTAACTTAATGGGTTATTAAAAAATAGACTTTAGATTAGATTTGATCTACTGACTGCAGATTGAATAGAAGAAGATGGTATGCAAACCCTTATAAAACAAGGTTCATATGGGTGTCAGTCACTGCTCAGATCTTATTACCATGTGAAATTTTTTTCTGGCTATATTTTGTCTATATAATTTAAAAACTGAAAATGCATAGGAGGTAGCTAATGCTAGAGGTGGGCTGAGACCCTATACAAACTTACAGAATTGCAGAATTTTATTGCTGGAAGAAACCTTAGAGATTATCTAATTTGAACCCCTTATTCATTTTACAGATAATATGACTAAAAACTCATAAATGTGATTAACTAACTTACAAATACTGGAGGGATAGCAGGCCTTC
>NW_022163399.1:0-3098 GCF_008728515.1 Papio anubis | reverse complement strand
CAGTAAACTCTCACAAGAACAGAAAACCAAACACCACATGTTCTCACACATAGGTGGGAATTGAATAATGAGAACACTTGGACACAGGGTGGGCAACATCACACACCAGGGCCTATCGGTGGGTGGGTAATTGTGGGAGGGATATCATTAGGAGAAATACCTAATGTAAATGATGAGTTGATGGATGCAGCAAACCAACATGGCACATGAATCCCTATGTATCAAACCTGCACGCTGTGCACATGTACCCTGCAACTTAAAGTATAATGAAAAAATTTATAGTTTGAGACTCATAGCAATTGCCCTCATTCTGCACACATTTCTAGAGGCAGAAAGCCAGTGGTGCCCACAGCAGTGTCTAGCAATATCTGTTTTATTGTTCATGAAAATTGTCTTACATTGTCTAGCAGTGGGCAGCAGCAATTGGGTATTGACATCATTTCCCTGAGTCTTGTGTAGTAGACTCCTTAATAATTTATTTTCCCACTATTAAATATAAATTTTGAAGATATTTAGAGATAATTGGCTTATGAAAATTGCAATTAAGAAACCTTGAAGACATGTTAGAAATCACAAAGATTACGATATTTTGCAAACGTTATACTTCACCAACAGGAGCTAAGTTATCTTAAAATATCTCTTAAAAAGTATGCTTCCCAAGATGTTCCCCGAAGTCACAGGACTAGTCAATGCCAGTAAATGCAGGACAGATTTCACACTCAGTACAAGTACCTGATATTTGAGGAAACTAAAGATGCCAGAACACCCTAGCAGAACCCTCTCCCCGGTGAATCACACAATTGTATAATCTACCTCCACAGAGAACAGGCAGAACCTAGACTTGCTTCCAATCCATATGGTATGTCATAGATTATGAGATGTCTTTCCAATTACTTTATTATATTCTATAAGCCTTTGTCATAGCAGACTGGAAAGAGACACTCTCTGAAACCTCCTGCTGGCCTTGAACAAGCAAACAGCCATGTGGGCATTGCCTGTGCCTGTGAGCATCACATGGCAGGGAACTGTCCACAGCCTCTAGAACCTAAGGCAGCCAGGCTAAAGAGTCAGTTGAGAAATTGAAGCCCAGGTCATAGAAGTGCTGAATGAGCTCTGCAGCTACCTGAAAGGCTCTGAAGTGTCTGTGTTCTCAAGGAGTCTCAGGGGAGAATGAAGCCCAGTCTACACTGCAGCACAGCCTTGTAAAATCCAATGGGCAGGACCCAACAAAGCCATATCCCGACTGCTGACTCAGAAAGTGAGAGATGATAAATGGGTATAGTCTTAAGCTGATAAATTTGTGGTAATTTGTTACATGGCCATAACAAACTTAACACACATTTTAAGAACAAATAGTAGACCTAAGAGCAACCATGCCACTGACATTGACTTTAGATGGGCACAGGCTTATTCTCATTGTGACCTTAGGGTTTCCAAGCACTAAGAGAGAGAGGAAAACTTTGATGGGCAAGCCCTTTCCAATATTCCAATTGTGTCATATCTGCTATTATCCTATTGACTTGAGCAAGACACATGGGCAAAACACCTGCATCTGTTTAGAATGAGGCTGACCAAAGTATGAGTTCAGGGAAAGGATTTATTGCAGTGAATTGTGCAAGTAGTTTATCCATAAATTTTTTTATCATTATTTGCTGAGAAATACCCTGAGAAAAAGAAACCTTTATAAAAGGCTTAATATTTTTAGGTTGTAGCTTCATTCATTGTAGCGTTCTGCTTTATATCCAAGTGCAAATAATTGAAAAATCCTTCAAATTATTATTTGCATGATGTTTTATTTTCCCCATATCTTTATACGTAATTTTGATCCTATAATGTGCTAGCCAAGTTTACTGTGCAGAGCTGACCATTTGCACAATGAGACTGACACGCCATTGCACCTTGAATGTGAACCTTGACTAGTGGTGATCTATGAGAATCCACTTCTCAAAAGAATGTATTGAATGTATTTGTCACCCCTTTGATCTTTATCCTATCTGAATCCACACACTTCTCTATTGTTCCATGACTAATCCATATCTTGTCCCTATTAACTCACTCTTGCCATAAGTGACTAAGAGCACCTAACACATAAATAATAAATACATCCAGTTGTGAAAATTAAAATTAGTTAAAAAGCATGCAGACATTATAGAAAAAAATGTATAACTATCTTAAATACAAAGAAAATGAAGTCTTTGTATTTTGCAACGAAACAGTGCGAAAGCTGTGTCTGCAGTTTTCAGCACCAGGGTGGGCCCCTGCCTTTCCTGTGACTGAACGCATTGCCTTTCTCACACCTGCAGGCATCCGAGGAAGTGACTGGATGGGCTGAGCTGAGCTGCACTGTTGGGCCACCCTGGGGAGACCTTGGTTATATAAGAGGCATTTCAGAGGATAACAATAACTGCTAACAGCAATAAATAACAGCAGTTCACCTTCTTCACTAACAATGGTCTGTGTACAATTTCTCCCAAACAACCCACAATGAATAGACTTGAACCCCAGAGTTGATCTGAGAACCCATCTAACAGAGGTTGGGGAATAGGACCCATCTCCCTGACCCATGTAAAGTGATACCAAATGTTGTCCAACCTGCACATCAAACCAGCTTCCAGATAGGTTAAAGGAGTCACATCAGACCATCCAGTCACAACTGAACCACAGGGTAACTGCAGACACATGAGTGAACTCAACAGAGATCAGTGCAGCCAGCCCAGAATGGAAGAACCACAGAGCTGACCTTCAGACTTATAAGAAGCTGTACAATCAGCCCTCTATCCATGTGACATGTACCCATGGATTCAATTAATCCTGGATCAAAAATATTTAGAAAAATAATTCACCAAATTCCAAAAAGCAAAACTTGACTTTTCCATGTGCTGAGTAACACTTGGATGAATTCACACAAATCATGTGTAGACATCATATTAGGTATTACAAGGAGGGTAGAGATGGTGTGAAATGTACAGGAGGATATGTGTAGGTTATATGCAAATATTGTGCATTTTGCATAAAGGTTTTGAGTCTCCAAAAATTGGAACATCTGCAGGGTGTCCTGGAAACTATTTCCCATGGATACTGAGGGAGGACTGTACATG
>NW_022163398.1:0-103854 GCF_008728515.1 Papio anubis | reverse complement strand
CTTCTTTCCAGTTTTTCTCTGATGATATTTTATTTTTAACCATAGCCCTCTTTGGGCTTCCAAATATCACTTCGCGAATTCCACAAGAACGGGCTTAACTAGCGGCTTCTTGAGTGGAAAACAGTAACTCTGTGAGATGAATTAACAGAACACTAAGCAGTTTCTCAGAAAGCTTCTTTCCAGATTTCATCTGAGGATATTTCCTTTTTCACCATAGCCCTCTACGGGCTTCAAAATATCACTTTGCCAATTCCACATGAACTGTCTTAGCGAGCGGCTTCTTGAGGGGAAAGCCGTAACTCTTTGAGATGAATTAACAGAACACTAAGGAGTTTCTCATAAAGCTTCTTTCCAGAATTCATCTGAGGTTATTTCCTTTTTCACCATAGCCCTCTATGGGCTTCCAAATATCACTTTGTCAATTCCACAAGAACTCTCCTAGCGAAAGGCTTCTTGAGGGGAAAGCTGTAACTCTGTGAGATAATTTCACAGAACACAAAGAAGTTTCTCAGAAAGTTTCTTTCTCTTTGTTATCGGAGGATATTTCCTTTGGCCCTACACTCTTCAAACGGATCCGAAATATCTGTTCTCGTATTCCACAGAAATATGGTAGCTAGAAGATTCAAGAAATACAGATGTACCTCTTTGAGTGGAAATCACACATCACAAAGCAGTTTCTCCGAAAGATTCTTTCCAGTTTTTCTCTGAGGATATTTTCTTTTTCCCCATAGCCCTCTATGGTCTTCCAAATATCACTGTGCGAATTCCACAAGAACAGGTTTAGCGAGCGGCTTCTTGAAGGGAAAGCTGTAACTCTGTGAGATGAATTAACAGAACACTAAGCAGGTTCTCAGAAAGCTTTTTTCCAGATTTCATCTGAGGATATTTCCTTTTTCACCATAGCCCTCTATGGGCTTCCAAATATCACTTTGCCAATTCCACCACAACTAACTTACGAAAGACTTCTTGAGGGGAAAGCTGTAACTCTGTGAGATGATTTCACAGAACACAAAGAAGTTTCTCTGAAAGCTTCTTTCTATTTGTTATCGGAGGATCTTTCCATTGGCCCTATAGTCTTCAAAGGGATCCGAAATATCTGCTCTCAGATTCCACAAAAATAAGTCCAGCAAAGAAATCCACGAAATACAGATGTAACTCTGTGAGTGGAAGTCACACATCACAAAGCAGTTTCTCAGAAAGCTTCTTTCCAGTTTTTCTCTGAGGATATTTCCTTTTTCACCATAACTCTCTATGGGCTTCCAAATATCACTTTGCGAATTCCACAAGAACTGGCTTAGCGTGCGGCTTCTTGAGAGGAAAGCTGTAACTCTGTGAGATGAATTAACAGAACAGTAAGCAGTTTCTCAGGAAGCTTCTTTCCAGATTTCATCTCAGGATATTTCCTTTTTCACCTTAGCCCTCTATGGGCTTCCTAATATCACTTTGCAAATTCCACAAGAACTCTCTTTAGCTAAAGGCGCCTTGAGGGGATAGCTGTAACCAGTGAGATGATTTCACAGAACACAAAAGAAGTTTCTCAGAAAGCTTTTCGGTGCCATCGGAGGATATTTCCTTTTGGCACTACAGTCTTCAAAGGATCCGATATATCTGTTCTCAGATTCCGCAGAACTAAAGGCTAGCAAAGCAGGAACCACGAAGGACAGATGTAACCTGTGAGTGGAAGTCGCATCACAAAGCAGATTCTCAGAAACCTTCTTCAGTTTTTCTCTGAGGATATATTCTTTTTCACCATAGTCTCCATGGCCTAAATATCACTTTGCTAATTCCACAAGAACAAGCTTAGCGAAATGGCTTCTTCAGGGGAAAGCTGTAAATCTGTATGACTAACAGAACACTAAGCAAGTTTCAGAGTTTCTTTCCTAATTTCATCTGAGGATATTTCCTTTTTCACCATAGGCCTTCTAGGGCTCCAACATCACTTCACAATTTAAGAACAGTGTTAATAGTGCGCCTTTGAGAAAAGCTGTAACTATGTGAGATGATTTCACAGAACAGAAAGAACTTTCTAGAAAGATTCTTTATCTTTTGTTATCGAAGCATATTTTCTTTTGGCACTATAGTCTTCAAAGGGATCCGAAATATCTGTTCTCAGATTCCACAGAAATAAGGCTAGCAAAGAGATCCACGAAATAGAGATGTAACTCCTTGTGTGTGGAAGTCACACATCAGGAAAGCAGTTTCGGAAAGCTTTTCTCCATTTCTGAGGATATTTTCTTTTTTTCACCATAGCCCCTAAGGGCTTCCAAATATCTCTTTTTCGAATTCCAGAAGAAGAGGCTTAGCGAGCCGGCTTTAGAGAAAGATGTAACTCTGTGAGATGAATTAACAGAACACTAAGCAGTTTCTCAGAAAGCTTCTTCCAGATTTCATCTGAGGATATTTCCTTTTTCACCATAGCCGTCTAAGGGCTTCCAAATATCACTTTTCCACTTCCACAAGAACTGTCTTAGCTTATTGGCTTCTTGAGGGGAAAGCTGTAACTCTAGAGATGGTTACACAGAACACAAAGAAGCTTATCAGAAATCTTCTTTCTCTTGTTATCGGAGGATATTTCCTTTGGCCTTATAATCTTCAACGGGATCCAAATATCTGTTCTCAGATTACACAGAAACAAGTAGTAAAGAGATCCACGAAATACAGATAACCGTGTGAGTGGAAGCCACACATCACAAAGCAGTTTCTCAGCAAGCTTTCCAGTTTTTCTCTTCTGAGGAGATTTTCTTTCTCACTCTACAGCCCTCTATGGGCTTCCAAATATCACTTTTGCTTAATTCCATAAGAACAGGGCTTCATGAGCGATTCTTGAGGGGAAGTGTAACTCTGTGAGATAAATTCACAGAACACTAAGCAGTTTCTCACAAAGCTTCTTTCCAGATTTCATCTGAGGATATTTTATTTTCACCATAGCCCCTCATGTGGCTTCCAAATATTACTTTGCAAATTCCACAAGAACTGTCTTAGCGAAAGGCTTCTTGAGGAAAGCTGTAACTCTGTGGAGATGATTTCACAGAACACAAAGAAGATCTCAGAAAGCTTCTTCCCTCTTTTGTTATCGGAGGATATTTGTTTTGGCACTATAGTCTTCAAAGGGATCCGAATATCGGTTCTCAGATCTACAGAACTAAGGCTTCCAAAGACATACACGAAATACAGATGTAACTCTGTGGAGTGGGAAGTCACACATCACAAAGCAGTATCTCAGAAAGCTTTTCCACTTTTTCTCTGAGGATATTTTCTTTTTTTCACCATAGCCCTCTATGGGCTTTCTCCAAATATCACTTCATAATTCCAGAAGAACAGGTTTAGCTAGCTGCTTCTTGAAGGGAAAGCTGCAACTCTGTGAGATGAATTAACAGAACACTAAGCAGTTTCTCAGAAAGTTTCTCCGGATTTCATCGAGGATATTTCCTTTTCACCATAGCCCTATGGGCTTTCCAAATATCACTTTGCCAATTCCACAAGAACTGTCTTAAAGGAAAGGCTTCTTGAGGGGAAAGCTGTAACTGTGTGAGATGATTTCACGGAACACAAAGAAGTTTTTCAGAAAGCTCTTTCTATTTGTTATCGGAAGATCATTCCTTTGGCCCTATAGTCTTCAAAGGGATTCAAATTATCTGTTCTCAGATTCCACAGAAATAAGGCTAGCAAAGAGATCCACGAATACAGATGTAAATTTCTGTGAGTGAAGTCACATTAATTGCCATGCCTCAGAAAGCTTTCCAGGTTTTCTGAGTTGTTTTCTTTTTCACCATAGCCCTCTATGGGTTCCCAAAAATCACTTGGCTTAATTCCACGAGAACTGGCTTAGTGAAACGCTTCTGAGGGGAAAGCTGTAACTCTGTGAGATGATTTCACAGAACACAAAGAAGATTATCAGAAAGCTTCTTTCTCTTTGTTATCGGAGGATACTTTGGCCCCATAGTCTTCAAAGGTTTCCTGAACATCTGTTCTCATTTTCCACAGAAATAAGAGAGAAAAGAGATCCACGAAATACAGATGTAACTCTGAGTGGAAGTCACACATCACAAAGCATTTTCTCAGAAAGCTTCTTTTCAGTTTTTCTGAGGATATTTTTCACCATAGCCCTCTAAGGGCTTTCAAATATCTCTTTTTCAATTCCACAAGAAGAGCTTAGCGAGCGGCTTCTTGAGGGAAAGCTGTAACTCTGTGGAGATGAATTAACAGAACACTAAGCAGCTCTCGGAAGCTTCTTCCAGATGTCATCTGAGGATATTTCCTTTTTCACCATAGCCCTATGGGCTTCCAAACATCACTTTGCCAATTCCACAAGAACTGACTTAGCTAAAGACTTCAGTAGTCGTACCATGGAGATAATTGACAGAACACAAAGAAAGTTTCAAGTTTCTTTCTCTTTGTTATCGAAGGATATTTCCTTTGGCACTATAGTCTTCAAAGGTATCCGAAATATCTCTTCTCAGATTCCACGGAACTAAGCCTAGCAAAGAGATCCACGAAATACAGATGTAACTCTGTGAGTGGAAGTCACACATCAAAAAGCAGTTTCTCAGAAAGCTTCTGTACAGTTTTTCTCTCAGGATATTTTATTTTTCACTCTAGCCCTCTATGGGCTTCCAAATATCACTTTGCGTATTCCACAAGAACAGGCTTAGCGAAAGGCTTCTTGAGGGGCAAGCTGTAACTCTGTGAGATGAATTAACCGAAAACTAAGCAGTTTCTCAGAAAGCTTCTTTCCAGATTTCATGGGAGGATATTTCCTTTTTCACCATAGCCCTCTATGGGCTTCCAAATATCACTTTGCAAATTCCACAAAACTGTCTTACGAAAGGCTTCTTCAGGGGAAAGCTGTAACTCTGTGAGATGATATCACAGAACACAAAGAAGTTTCTCAGAAAGCTTCGTTCTCTTTATTATTTTAGGATATTTCCTTTGGCACTATAGTCTTCAAAGGGTCCGAAATATCTGTTCTCAGATTCCACGGAACTAAGCCTAGCAAAGAGATCCACGAAATACAGATGTAACTCTGTGAGTGGAAGTCACACATCACAAAGCAGTTTCTCAGAAAGTTTCTTTCCAGTTTTTCTCTGAGGATATATTCTTCTTCACCATAGCCCTCCATGGGCTTCCAAATATCACTTTGCGAATTCCACAAGAACAGGCTTAGCAAGCGGCTTCTTGAGGGGAAAGGTGTAACTCTGTGAGATGAATTAACAGAACACTAAGCAGTTTCTCAGAAAGATTCTTTCCAGATTTCATCTGAGAATATTTCCTTTTTCACCATAGGCCTCTATGGGCTTCCAAATATCACTTTGCCCATTCCACAAGAACTGTCTTAGCGAAACGCTTCTTGAGGGGAAAGCTGTAACTCTGTGAGATGATTTCACAGAACACAAAGAAGATTCTCAAAAAGCTTCTTTCTCTTTGTTATCGGAGGATATTTCCTTTGGCCCTATAGTCTTCAAAGGGATCCGAAATATCTGTTCTCACATTCCAGAGAAATAAGGGAGAAAAGAGATCCACGAAATACAGATGTAACTCTGTGAGTGGAAGTCACACGTCACCAAGCATTTTCTCAGAAAGCTTCTTTTCTGTTTTTCTCTGAGGACATTTCCTTTTTCACCATAGACCTCTAAGGGCTTCCAAATATCTCTTTTCGAATTCCACAAGAAGAGGCTTAGCGAGCGGCTTCTTGAGGGGAAAGCGATTACTCTGTGAGATGAATTAACAGAACACTAAGCATTTTCTCAGAAAGCTTCTTTCCAGATGTCATCTGAGGATATTTCCTTTTTCACCATAGCCCTCTATGGGCTTCCAAATATCACTTTGCCAATTACACAAGAACTGTCTTAGCGAAAAGCTTCTTGAGGGGAAAGCTGTAACTCTGTGAGATGATTTCACAGAACACAAAGAAGATTTTCAGAACGCTTCCTTCTCTTTGTTATCGGAGGACCTTTCCTTTGGCCCTATAGTTTCTAAAGGGATCTGAAATATCTCTTTTGTCAGGATTCCACAGAAATAAGGCTAGCAAAGAGATCCACTGAAATACAGATGTAAACCATGTGAGTGGAATCTCACACATCATTGTGCTGTGCTCTCAGGAAGCTTCTTTCCAGTTTTTCTCTGAGGATATTTCCTTTTTCACCATAGCCTTCTATGGGCTTCCAAACATCACTTTGCGAATCAGACAAGAACTCCGCTTAGCTGCGGTGGTTTCTTGAGGGGAAAGCTTTCGTAATTCTGTGAGATGAATTAACAGAACACTAAGCAGTTTCTCAGAAAGCTTCCTTCCCATCTGATGATATTTCCTTTTCACAATAGCTCTAAGGGCTTCCAAATATCACTTTACAGTTCCTCAAGAACTGTCTGAAGGAAAGGATTCTTTGAGGGGAAAGCTGTAACTCTGTGAGATAATTTCACAGAACACAAAGTATTTCTCAGAAAGCCTTTTCTCTTTGTTATCGGAGGATATTTCCTTTCGCTACAATCTTCAAAGGGATCCGAATATCTGTTCTCGTGATTCCACTGAACTAAGCCTAGTAAGGAGATCCACGAAATACAGATGTAACCTCGGTGAGTGGAAGTCACACACATCACAGCAGTTTCTCAGAAAGGTTCTTTCCCGTTTTTCTCTGAGATTTCTTTTTCACCCAAGCTCTCTTATGGACTTCCAAATATCACTTTACACCCACAAGAACAAGCTTAACGAGCAGTTTCTTGAGGGAAAGCTGTAACTCTGTGTGATGAATTGACAGAACACTAAGCAGTTTCTCAGAAAGCTTCTTTCTTTCAGATTTCATGTGAGGATTTTTCACCTTTAGCCCTCTATGGACTTCCAAATATCACTTTTGCAAATCTCCACAAAACTGTCTTTACGAAAGGGTTCTTCAGGGAAAGATGTAACTCTGTGAGATGATATCACACAACACAAAGAAGTTTCTCAGAAAGCTTCTTTCTCTTTATTATCTGAGGATATTTCCTTTGGCACTATAGTCTTCAAAGGGATCCGAAATAATCTGTTCTCAGATTCCACAGAAATAAGGCTACTCAAAGAGATCCACGAAATATGATGTAACTCCTGTGAGTGGAAGTCACACATCACAGAGCAGCTTCAGAAAGCTTCTTTCCAGATTTCATCTGAGGATATTTCCTTTTCGGCCATAGCACTCTATGGGCTTCCCAAATATCACTTTGCCAATTCCACAAGAACTGTCTCAGCCGAACGCTTTGAAAGGGAAAGCTGTAAATCTGTGAGATGATTTCACAGAACAGAAAGAAGTTTCTCTGAAAGCTTCTTTCTCTTTGCATCAAAGGATATTTCCTTTGGCACTATAGTCTTCAACGGGATCCGGAAATATCTGTTCTCAGATTCCACAGAAATAAGGCAAAGAGATCCACGAATACAGATGTAACTCTGTGGAGTGGAAGTCACACATCCCAAAGCAGTTTCTCAGAAAGCTTCTTTCCAGTTTTCTGAGGATATTTTCATTTTCACCATTGCCTCTATGGGCTTCCAAATATCACTTTAATTACACAAGAACAGGCTTTACGAGCGCCTGAGGGAAAGCTGTAACTCTGTGGAGATGAATTAACACAACACTAAGCAGTTTCTCAGAAAGCTTCTTTCCAGATTTCATCTGGAGGATATTTCCTTTTCTCACCATAGCCCCTATGGGCTTCCAAATACTTTGCAAATTACACAAGAACTGTCTTCGCTGAAAGGTTTTGAGGGGAACGCTGTAACTCTGTGAGATGATTTCAGACAACAGCCAAAGAAGCTTATCAGAAATCTTCTTCCTCTTTGTTATCGGAGGATATTTGCTTTGGCCCTATAGTCACTGTAAAGGGATTCAAATATCGGTTCTCAGATTCCATACATGAACTAAGGGCTACCAAAGAGATACACGAAATACAGATGTAATTTTGTGACTGGAAGTCAAACATCACAAAGCAGTTTCTCAGAAATCCTCTTTCCAGTTTTTCTCTGAGGATATTTTTTTTTTCACCATTGCCCTATGGCTTCCAATTAATCAGTTTTCAAATTCCACAAGAAGTGTCTTACAAAAGGCTTCTTGGAGAGGAAAGCTGTAAGTCTGTGAGGTGACTTCACAGAACACAAAGAAGTTTCTGCGAGCTTCTTTCTCTTTGTTATCGGAGGATATTCCTTTGGCCCTCATACTCTTGGCAAGGATCCGAAATATCTGTTCTCAGATTCCACAGAAATAAGGCTAGCAAAGAGATCCACGAAATAAGGATATAACACTGTGAGTGGAACTCACACATCACAAAGCAGTTTCTCAGAAAGCTTCTGGGTCCAGTTTTCTCTCTGAGGATATTTTCTTTTTTCACTCATAGCCCTAAAATGGGCTTACAAATATCACTTTTTATGGCTCCCACAAGAACACGCTTTTTAGGAGCGGCTTCTTGAGAGGGAAGCTGTATCTCTGTGAGAAGAAATTAATAGAACATCAGCAAAGCACTTTTCTCAGATAGCTTCTTTCGAGTTTTCTATCTGAGGATATTCCGCTTTCACCATAGCCCTCTCAGCCTTAAATATCACTTTGCCTACTCCCATGAACTCTTAGCAAAAGGCTTCTTGAGAGGAAAAGCTGTAACTCCATGTAGATGATTTCACAGAACACAAAGAAGTTTCTCAGAAAGCTTCTTTCTCTTTGTTATCGGAGGATATTTCCTTTGGCCCTATAGACTTCAAAGGGATCCGAAACATCTGTTCTCAGATTCCACAGAAATAAGGCTGGCAAAGAGATCCACAAAATACAGATGTAACACTGTGAGTGGAAGTCCCACATCACAAAGCATTTTCTCAGAAAGCTTCTTTCCAGTTTTTCTCTGAGGATATTTTCTTTTTCACCATAGCCCTCTATGGGCTTCCTAATATCACTTTGCGAATTCCACAAGAACAGGCTTAGCGAGCGGCTTCTTGAGCGGAAAGCTGTAACTCTGTGAGATGAATTAACAGAACACTAAGCAGTTTCTCAGAAAGCTTTGAGAGGAGCCGTGCACATTCTTCAGCCCTGGGCTCAAAACAAACAAGCCTAGTACAAACACTTCCTATCCTCCTATCCTTCCACATATCACCACATATCTCTCAAACTTCCTGAGCCCAGTACAAACACCACCTGGAAAGTCTCTGATAAGGAGACAGCCGTTCAAGGTTTTACTGAATGCGCGGGAACCGAAAGAATTCCTTTGTTCCCTTGTAACTTTCGGGCTATAAAAAAGCAAGCACTCGTATTGTTCGGGGCCTTCTTGTATGCTGTGTAATGGAAGGACCAATTTCGAACTTGTAATAAAGATCTTTGCCGCTTGACTTTGACTCTGGACTCTTGTGGTCTTCTTTGAGGAACAGAGGGTCTAGGCACAACATCTGGGGGCTCGTCCGGGATTCCCCAAGCCCACCAGACCCCTAGTCAATAGATCTGCTAAGATCGATCTGCTGATAGGTGAGCTGGCTCGTCTCCGTTTGTCTGTCTGTGTCTGTATGTCTGTTCTGAATCGGAATCTGTGACTCGCGATGTCTGAAACTGGAGCTGGCACAGTCCTGGCGGACATGCTATAGGACAGCCAGTGGAGACCGGTAGGAGACGTCCCCTGGCTCTCGTCTGATCTAGCTGTCTCTGATCTGAACTGCCCCGAGAGCCGGTTTGAGGTTTAGGCAGTAGCTGTCTCTGATCTGAACTGCCCCAAGCACCGGTTTAAAGTTTAGGCAGTAGCTGTCTCTGATCTGAACTGCCCCGAGCGCCAGTTTGGGGTTTAGGCAGTAGAGTAAGACTGGGGAGAAGGAGAGAATGAGTAAGTGAAAGAAGGTGAGAAAGGAAATCGGAAAGAGAAAGGGGAGGAAACGGCAGACGTGGAGATTTAGAGAGAGAGACAGAAAGAGAAAGAGACTGAGTGTGAAGGAGAAAGGACACGGGATGACAGAGAGAGAGAGAGTGTGTGCGCGAATGAGATAGAGACTTAAAGAAGAGACCCTGTGAGTCTGTCAATCAAAGATTTGGACAGAAACGGAAAGATTAGAGAGAAGGATAGAGGGAAGGAGCAGGTGGAGGGGAGGCGGCCGGCACTCACGGGCCCGCTGAAAAGGAAAGTAACTTTGAAAGGCCGGCGGGGCAGACGCGAGGGCGCACTTCGCGGACTAGCCCCCCCAGCCGCCTGACTCCACGGTGGCTTTACCCCTTCGGGAAATAGGACCCCCAGATGACACAGGAATCCCCAGGCTCCAGTACTAGCCATTCTCCACCAGTGATCTGTATAACTGGAAGACGCAGAGTGCTCGGTTTTCAGACAACCCCAAAGATTTACTGGCTTTACTGGATAGTGTCATGTTAACCCACCAGCCCACTTAGGATGATTATCAGCAGCTCCTCCGAATCTTGTTTACCACGGAAGAGCGAGAGAGAATACAGGTTGAAGCTAGAAAGCTGGTCCCGGGGGACGACGGTCAACCGACTGCCAACCCCGACCTCATAAATGTGACCTTTCCTCTGAGCAGGCCGGCGTGGGACTACAACACAGCAGAAGGTAGGGGATGGCTACACCTTTATTGCCAGACTCTAATGGCAGGTCTCTGGGCAGCTGCTCGCAAGCCCACTAATTTGGCCAAAGTATATTTTATTCTATAAGGAAAGACAGAGAGCCCAGCCACCTACTTAAAAAGATTAATGGAAGCTTTTAGACAGTACACCCCCATAGATCCAGAGGCTCCAGGAAGTCAGGCAGCTGTTGTAATGTCTTTCGTAAATCAGGCAGCCCCAAATATTAAAAAACTCCAAAAATTAAAAGACTCGGAAAGAAAGCGGATTCAGGACCTCCTTCAGATAGCCCAGCAGGTTTATAATAACAGAGATACTCCAGAGGAAAGGCAATTTAAGGCCACTGAACCAAGGTCCTGGCAGCAGTACTACAGAAAAAACATCTACAGCCAGAGTACACCCAACCTAGGCGGCCACCCCAGGCATGATAATCTGAGAAAAGACCAATGTGTCTACTGCAAGGAGGCTAGCCACTAGGTAAGAGACTGCCTCACTGCTGCCCAACCCGGACCTAGACGCCCCACTCCACAACTGCACCAAGATACTAACTCAGTTGCACGGAGTTCAAGAAGACCTGCAGGACCGCCCACTTCCTGACGCCGACCTTGTCTGGTTCACTGATAGGAGCAGCTTAATGCATCAGGGCCAGAGGTACTCTGGAGCGGCAGTGACTTCAGAGACTAAGGTAATCTAGGCGGAACCCCTGCCCCCAAGGACATCGGCCCAGAAGGCCGAACTGATAACGCTCACCCAAGCTCTTACCTTAGAGGCGGGGAAAAAGCTGACGGTATATACAGACAGCCGATATGCTTTTGCAACGGCACCTATACATGAGGCCATTTACAAAGAGCAAAGGTTACTGACGGCTGAAAGAAAAGAGATAAAAAAACAAGCAAGAAATCCTAGCCCTGCTAACAGCCCTATGGAGGCCAGAAAAGTTAGCCATTGTGCATTGTCCAAGGCATCAGAAACTAACTACTCCAACTGCTCAAGGCAACTTTCTGGCAGATCAAACTGCAAGAAAGATGGCGAAGGCTCCCAGCCAACTCCTTGCACTCCAGCTCCCTGACCCGGGCCCCCAGGACTTGCCATATTTCCCTGAATATTCAGAACAAGATCTCCAGTAGATTGACAAACTTCCCCTGAAACAAATCCAGAATAGGTGGTGGACTGATACTAATGACCAAACCATCCTACCAGAAAAATTAAGACAACAGGTGTTAGAACACATCCACTGAACCACCCACCTGGGGGCCCGGCGGATGATAGACCTGATCAGATGCTCCGAGCTCAAAATCAGACATATAGCTGAGACAGCCAGCAGTATCGTGACAAGTTGCAAAGTCTGCCAGCTCCCAATCTCAAGCTGCAACAGGAACAAGGCTCAAGGGAACCAGGCCTGGTATCTACTGGGAAGTAGATTTTACTGAAATAAAGCCAGAAAAGTACAGGTACCGGTACTTACTTGTCTTTGTAGATACTTTTTCAAGGTGGACTGAAGCATTCCCAACCAAAAGAGAAACTGCTCAGGTCGTAGCAAAGAAAATTCTAGAAGATATCCTTCCCAGGTATTGCTTCCCCGTCCAGATAAGGTCAGATAATAGGCCCCCTTTTGTCGCTAAGGTAAGTCAGGATTTAGCTTCCATCCTTAGGGCAAATTAAAAACTCCATTGCACTTACAGGCCCCAGAGTTCAGGACAGGTAGAAAAGATGAATCAGACCTTAAAAGAGACCTTAACTAAATTGACTATGGAGACTGGCGCTAATTAGGTGGTCCTTCTCCCCTACGCTCTGTTCCAGGCCCGTAATACCCCTTACAGACTAGGCCTTACCCCTTATGAAATCATGTATAGTAGACCCCCACCCCTAGTTCCCAGCCTAAAAGATGATCTGCTCAAGTCTGAAACAGAAAATGTCTCTGAACTCTTATTTTCCCTACAAGCCTTGCAGAAAATTCATCAAGAAATCTGGCCCAAGCTGAAGGAACTATATGAGACCGGTCCCCCGCCGACACCCCATCCGTACCAGCCAGAAGACTAGGTCCTGGTCAAGCGACACCGACAAGAGACCCTAGAACCCAGGTGGAAAGGACCACTCCAGGTACTCCTAACCACACCCACCGCCCTAAAAGTAGAAGGCATCGCGTCGTGGATCCACTACACCCACGTCCTCCTAGGACCAATCACCTCCGACCTCCTAGGACCAATCACGGCGGCGGCTGAAGCACCGGACACATGGACTGTGGACAGAGCTAAGAACAACCCCTTAAAACTCACCCTGCGCCGACAGCATAGCTCACACAAACATGCAGTTAAGTAGTCTGACTCTAGCGTTAATTAAGCCCTAGTGGCCACTGGGAAAACCTGGCCAGCTCCTAATCCTTTGTCTGGAGATTCTACGAAACTTTATGAGAAAACCAAACCACCTAAAACTGGCCACCTCGCCGTGGTAGTGGCCGATTGATTGCCCCTCCTCCAGGTGCAATAGCCCCAATTTTACTAAATTTTACCGACTTCCCAATAGCCAAACCAGTGGCACCAATGATATGCTTCGAGTATGATCAGGAGCTCAATACAATTGTAAGCACTATTGGTGGCACCAAGTACGCTGCCCTTATATTGTATCATCCATGAGAAATGCCAATGGTAAGGTGGAAAAGAACAGATAAACCCCAGATGGCCCTTCCATTGTAGGCGGGGAGATGGAACCTTTCATATACATGGATAGTTTAAGAGACCCCCTAGAACTCCCGCTAGACCACACACCTCAACACCAAGGCTGTATACTGCTCCTCCGCCTCCACATGGCCAGAAGTAGTCACCTCTATCTGTGGCAGGGGTCTGGTGCAGATGCGACCCCTGGTCCATAGAATATCCAGCGACAAGAAAACGCCTGACACAAGATTCGTCCTTTTTCCTGGTTAAGGTGTGCAGAAGGATTAGAACACTAACCTTACAGGACTTCACAGCCTGTCTGGCTGCTTTCTGTCAATGCCACTCTAAAGGCGTCCACGTAACCGCTGTCCCCTGCCGCCAGGATCTCTACCTGCTGCCCAAGCTAACAGCCACATAGCCTCTCCTTATGCCCCTATCCCTAACGTGCCACTATACCTAAACCCCAGCCAAGAAAAGTTCCCTCTGTTTCTCAGGAACTAATTCCAGCCTCCTGCCCAGCATCACTGCAACGCCCCTAATATCACCTTAAAGGCTCCGTCAGGCATATTCTTCTGGTGTAATGGGAGCATTATCTAAAAACCTATCAAGCCCCTCTGTTACCAACCTGTGTCTTCCTGTCGCATTAGTTCCCGGTTGACTCTGCCACGCGGCCGAGTTCCTAAGGTATACGGCAAGCTGGACTAGTGCTGTTATTCACCCAGTCCCTAGACTGAGACCTGCGAGCATATTTCTCCCCTCATTGCAGAATCTCCCTCACCGCATCCTTCATGGCAGCCCGGTAGGACTGGCGGGGGAGCCTTAGGTCACACCCTCATAGAAAGTAACAAGCTATACCAACAATTTGCGTTGCTATAGAAGTCCAGCCAGGTCCCATGCTTCCCTCAGCGGCAGCTCCGTCCCTAGCACAGGTAACCTTGCAGAACTTGGAGACCTTAGACCTACTCACTGCTGAAAAAAGGTGCTTGTATGTTCCTAAAAGGAAGACTGTTGTTTCTACATAAATGAATCAGGACTTGTAGAGGGGCCGAGGAGTCCAGTACCAGTTAAGCAAGTTAAGCACAGAAGTAAGAACACGACGGTTGCTTCAGCTGCAGACCAATGGTAGAGAACTCATCTATGTTTTTCTCTGTTGGCCCCCATTCCTTAGACCCCTGCTGAGTTTTTCCTATTTCTGCTTACCATAGGACATGTGTTGTTAACAGAATTTTAGGTTAGATAAATAAAGATTTGACACTGTACAACTCATAGTCCTCAGGGCCCAATACCAACCTGTAGGCAGCTGAAACAGAATCAGACTTGTAAGACCCAAGATGACTCAGAGATACCTGAAAGAAGGGGGAATGAGAGGAGCGGGCATTCCTCAGCCCTGGGATCAAAACAAACAAGCCCAGTACAGGCATCCATCCCTCCATCCCACACATATCACCACATATCTCTCGACTTCCTGAGCCCAGTACAAACACATCCCATCCTCCCATCCCACCACATATCACCACATATCTCTCAAACTTCCTGAGCCCAGTACAAACACCACCTGGAAGGTCTCTGATAAGGGAGACAGCTTCCGTTACAGAGTTTTTACTGAAAGCCGGGGAACTTGAAAGACTTCCTTTGTTCCACATAGCTTTTGGGCCTATAAAAAGCAAACACTAGCATTGTTCGAGGCCCTCTTCTATGATGTGTAATGGAAGGACCAAGTTGAACTTGTAATAAGATCCTTGCCGCTTGGCTGACTCTGGACTCTAGTGGTCTTCTTTGAGGAACAGAGGTCTGGGCACAGAGCTTCTTTCCAGATTTCATCTGAGGATATTTCTTTTCACCATAACCTCATGGGCTTCCAAATATCTTTGCAAATTCCACAAGAACTGCAATATTGCTTGAAAGGCTTCTAGCGAGGGAAATATAACTCTGAGAGATGAGTTTTGAGAACACAAGAAAGGTTCTCAAGAAAGCTTCTTTTCTCTTTCTTATCAGAGGATATTTCCTTTGGCCTATAATTAACTAAAAGGGATACGAAATATCTGTTAGATTCCACAGAAATAAGGCAAACAAAGAGATCCACATGTCATATAACACTTACTGTGAGTGGAAGTCACACATCACAATGCAGTTTCTCAGAAAGTTTCTTAACAGTTTTTCTCTGTGGATATTTCTTTTCACCCTTAGCCCTCTATGGGCTTCCAAATATCGCTTGCCAATTCCACAAGAACACTTAGCGGCTGTGAGAAAGCTGTAACTCTGTGAGATGAATTAACTTAGAACACTAAGCAGTTTCTCAGAAGCTTCTTTCAGATTTCACCTGAGGACATTCGTTTTTAACCATAGCCATCTATGGAGGCTTCCAAATATCACTTTGCCAATTCCACAGAACTGTCTTAGGCTTCTTGAGGGAAAGCTGTAACTCTGTGAAATTTCACAGAACACAAAAGAAGTTTCTCAAAGCTTCTTTCTCTTTGTTATCGGAGGATATTTCCTTTGGCCCTATAGTCTTCCTTAGGGATCCAAAATATCTGTTCTCAAATTCCACAGAAATAAGGCTAGCAAAGTCAAGAAACACAGATGTAACTCTGTGGTGGAAGTCACACATCACAAGCAGTTTCTCAGAAAGCTTCTTTCGACTTTTCTCTGAGGATATTTTGTGCTTTTTCACAATAGCCTTCTAGCGGGCTTCCAAATATCACCTTGCCGAATTCCACAAGAGGCAAACCTTGGCGGCTTCTTGAGGGAAAACTTTATAACTCTCGACATGAATTAACAGAACTTACTAAAGCGATTTCTCGGCTGCTTTCCAGATGTCATCACGAGGGGATATTTCCTTTTTCACGTAGCCCTCATGGGCACAAATATCACTTTGCTAAATTCCACAAGAACTGTCTTAGCGAAAGGCCTCTTGAGAGCTTCTGTAACTCTGTGAGATGATTTCTAGAACACAAAGTTTCTCAGAGAAAACTGCTCTCTTTGTTATCGGAGGATATTTCTTTTGGCCCTGTATTCTTCTAAAGGGACCGAAATATCTGTTCTCAAATTCTAGAAATAAGGCTAGCAAACAGATCCACAAAATACAGATGTAACTCTCTGGAGTGGAAAGCCGCACATCACAAGCAGTTTCTCAGAAGACTTCTTTCCAGTTTTCTCTGAAGATATTTTCTTTTTCACCATAGCCCTCTCTGGGCTTCAAATATCACTTTACTTGAATACCACAAGACCAGCTTGTGGCTGACTTCTTGAGGGGCTTCTGTAACTCTGTGAAGTGGATTAACACAGCACTAAGGAGTTTCTGGGAACCTTCTTTCCAGATTTCATCTGAGTATATTTCCTTTTTTCACCATAGCCCTTTTATGGGCTTCAAAATATCACTTTAAGATTCCACAAAGAACAGTCTTAGCCGAAAGGCTTCTTGAGGGGGAAAGCTGTAACTCTGTGAGATGATTTCCGCGGAACACAAAGAAGTTTCTCAGCTTCTTTCTCTTTGTTAATCGGAGGATATTTCCTTTGGCCTATAGACTTCAAAGGGATCAGAAATATCTGTTCTCAATTTTCACAGAAAAAGGCTATAGAGATCCAGTATACAGATGTAACTCTGTGGAAGTCACACATCAAGAAAGCAGTTTCTCAGAAAGCTTCTTTCCAGTTTTCTCTGGCGATATTTCCATTTTCACCATAGCCTCTATGGGCTTCCAAATATAACTTTGCCAATTCCACAAGAACTGTCTTAGCTGAAAGGCTCCTTGAGGGAAAGCTGTAACTCTGTGAGATGGTTAACAGAACACTGGCGTTTCTCACAAAGCTTCTTTCAGATTTCATCTGAGGATATTTCCTTTTTTCACCTTCATCTAAGAGGCTGAAATATCACTTTACCAATTCCACAACAACTGTCTTGAGTGAAGAGGCTGGGAATGCTGTAACACTGTGAGATGATTTCACAGAACACAAGGCGGCTTCTCAGAAAGCTTCTTTCTCTTTTACCATTATCGGATATTTCCTTTAAGCCCTGTAGCCTTCAAAGGATAGAAATATCTGTTCTCAAATTCCCACAAAATAATAAGACTAGCAAAGAGATCCTGAAATATAGATGTAACTCTGTGAGTGGAAGTCACACATCACAAAGCAGTTTCTCAGAAAGTTTCTTTCCAGTTTTTCTCTGAGGATATTTCCTTTTTCATCATAGCCCTCTATGGGCTTCCAAATATCATTTTGAGAATTCCACACGAACAGGCTTAGCGAGAGGCTTCTTCAGGGGAAAGCTGTAAATCTGTGCGGTGAATTAACAGAACACTAAGCGGTTTCTCAGAACGCTTCTTTCCAGATGTCATCTGAGGATATTTCCTTTTTCAACATAGCCCTCTATGGGATTCCAAATGTCACTTTGCCAATTCCACAAGACCTGACTTACGAAAGGCTTCTAGAGGGGAAAGCTGTAACTCTGTGAGATGATTTCACAGAACACAAAGAAGTTTCTCAGAAAGCTTCTTTCTCTTTGTTATCGGAGCATATTTCCTTTGGCCCTGTAGTCTTCAAAGGGATCCGAAATATCTGTTCTCAGATTCCACGGAAATAAGGCTAGCAAAGAGATCCACGAAATACAGATGTACCTCTGTGAGTAGAAGTCACACATCACAAAGCATTTTCTCAGAGAGCTTCTTTCCAGTTTTTCTCTGATACTTTCTTTTTCACCATAGCCCTCTATGGGCTTCCATATATCACTTTGGGAATTCCACAAGAACAGGCTTAGGGAGCGGCTTCTTGAGGGGAAAGCTGTAACTCTGTGAGATGAATTAACAGAACACTAAGCTGTTTCTTCGAAGGCTTCTTTCCAGATTTCATCTGAGGATATTTCCTTTTTCACCATAGCCCTCTCTGGGCTTCCAAATATCACTTTGCCTACTCCACATGAACAGTCTTAGCGAAAGGCTTATGAGGGGAAAGCTGTAATTCTTTGAGATGATTTCACAGAACACAAAGAAGCTCTCAGAAAGCTTTTCTCTTTGTGCTATCGGAGGATATTTCCTTTGGCCCTATAGTCTCTAAAGGATCTGAAATATCTTGTCTCCTCAGATTCCACAGGAAACAAAGCTTAGCAAAAGAGTATCCACGTAATAGAGATGTAACTCTGTGAGTGGAAGTCACATCACAAAGCAGTTTCTCAGAAAGCTTCTTTCCAGTTTTTCTCTGAGGATATTTTCTTTTTCACCATAGCCCCTATACTCTATATATCACTTCTATGTATCTCCACAATAACAAGCTTATCGAGCTGCTTCTTTGAGGGAGCTGTAACTCTGTGAGATTAATTCAGAGAAAACTAAGTAGCTTCTCAGAAAGCTTCTTTTCCAGATTTCATCTGAGGATATTTCCTTTTTCACCATAGCCCCATGGGCTTCCAAATATCAGTTTGCTAATTCCACAAGAACAGGCTTAGCGACACGCTCTTGAGGGGAAACCTGTAACTCTGTGAGATGATTTCACAGAACACAAAAAAGGTTCCTCAGAAAGCTTCTTCTCTTTGTTATCGGAGGATATTTCCTTTGGGTCTCTATTGTCTTCTTAAAGGATCTGAAATATCAGTTCTCAGATTCCACGGAAATAAGGCTAGCAAAGAGATCCACAAAACAGATATAACTCTGTGAGTGGAAGTCACACATCACAAAAACAGTTTCTCAGAAAGTTTCTTAAAAGATTTCATCTGAGGATATATACCTTTTCACCGTGAGCCCCTATGGGCATCGTAAATATCACTTTGGGTAAATCTACCAAGAACAGGCTGTTTAACGTGGTTCTTTAGGAAAGCTGTAACTCTGTGTGATGATTTCATTATGAACACAAAGAAGTTTCAGAAAGCTTTCTCTTTGTTATCGGAGGATATTTCCTTTGGCCCTAGAGTCTTCGCTGGATCCGAAATATCGGTTCTCAGTTTCCACAGAAATAAGGGATAGCAAACAGATCCACGAAATACAGATAACTCCAGGAGTGGAAGTCACACACCGCAAAGCAGTTTTTCTGTGAAAGCTTCTTTCCAGTTTTTCTTTGATGATATTTCTTTTCACCATAGCCCTCTATGGTCTTCTAAATATCACTTTGCAAATTCCACAAGAACAGGCTTAGCGCGAGCAGCTTCTTGAGGGGAAAGCTATAACCTCTGTGGAGATGAATTCATGAACACTAAGTAGTTTCTCAGAAAGCTTCTTTTCCAGATTTCATCTGGAGGATATATCCTTCTTTTCACCATAGCCCTCTGTGGGCATTTCGAAATATAACTTGCCAATTCCACAAGAATAGCTTAGCGAAAGGCTTCTTTGAAGGGAAAGCTGTAACCTGTGAGATGATTTCACAGAACACACAAAGAAGCTCTCAGAAAGCTTTTCTCTTTGGTTATTGAGGATATTTTCTTTGGTCCTATATTCTCTAAGGGACCTGAAATATCTGCTCCTCAGATTCCACAGAAATAAGGAAGAAAAAGAGATCCACGACATACAGATGTAACGCTGTGAGTGGAAGTCACACATCACAAAACAGTTTCTCAGGAAAGTTTAACTGGATTTCATCAGCAGGATATATCCCTTTTCACCATAGCCCTCTATGGGCATCAAAATATCACTTTGTAAATTCCACAAGCACACGCCAGCTTAACGGGTTCTTTGAGGGGAAAGCTGTAAATCTGTGAGATGAATTAACAGAACACTAAGCAGTTTCCTCAGAAAGTTTCTTTCCAGGATTTCATCTGAGGATATTTCCCTGTTCACCGTGGCCCACTATGGGTATTGAAATATCAGCTCTGCAAATTCAACAAGAACAGGGCTTAGCTAAATGCTTCTTGATCGGAAAGCTGTAACTCTGTGGAGATGATTTCACAGAACACAAAGAAGTTTCTCAGAAAGCTTCTTTCTCTTTGTTATCGGAGGATATTTCCCTTTGGCCCTAGAGTCTCTTAAAGGATCCCAAATATCCGCTCTCGTGATTCCACAGAAATAAGACTAGCAAACAGATCCACGAAATGACATGTAATTCTGTGAGTGGAAGTCACACATCACAAAACAGTTTCTCAGAAAGCTTCTTTCCAGTTTTTCTTTCAGGATATTTTCTTTTTCACCATAGCCCTCCAAGGGCTTCCTAATATCACTTTGAAAGTTCCAAAAGACCAGATTTAGCGAACGGCTTCTTGAGGGGAATGTTGTACTCTGTGAGATGAATTAACAGAACACTAAGCAGTTTCGCAGAAACCTTCTTTCCAGATTTCATCTGAGGATATTTCCCTTTTCACCGTGGCCCACTATGGACACCGAAATATGACTTTGCAAATTCCAAAAGAACAGGCGTAGGGAAAGCCTTCTTGAGTCGAACGCTGTAACTCTGTGAGAAGATTTCACAGAATAAAAAGAAGTTACTCATAAAGCTTCTTTCTCTTTGTTATCGGAGGATATTTCCTTTGGCCCTATAGTCTTCCAAGGGATCAGAAATATCTGTTCTCAGATTCCGTAGAAATAGGGACAGCAAACAGATCCACAAAATACAGATGTAACTCTGTGAGTGGAAGTCACACATCACAAAGCAGTTTCTCAGAAAGCTTCCTTCCAGTTCTTCTCTGAGGATAATTTGTTTTTCACCATAGCCCTCCATGGGCTTCCAAATATCAGTTTGCGAATTCCACAAGAACCGGCTTAGCGAGCAGCTTCTTGAGGGGAAAGCTGTAACTCTGTGAGGTGAATTGACAGAACACTAAGCAATTTCTCAGAAAGCTTCTTTCCAGATTTCATCTGAGGATATTTCCCTTTTCACTGTAGCCCACTATGGGCATGGAAATATCACTTTGCAAATTCCACAAGAACAGGGTTAGCAAAAGACTTCTTGAGGCGAAAGCTGTAACTCTGTGAGATGATTTCACAGAACACAAAGAAGTTTCTCAGAAAGCTTCTTTCTCTTTGCTATCAGAGGATATTTCCTTTGGCCCTAGAGTTTCAAAGGGATCCGAAATATCCGTTCTCAGATTCCACAGAAATAAGGCTAGCAAAGGGATCCACGATATACAGATGTAACTCTGAGAGTGGAAGTCACACATCACAAAGCAGTTTCTCAGAAAGCTTCTTTCCACTTTTTCTCTGAGGATATTTTCTTTTTCTCCATAGTCCTCTGTGGGCTTCCAAATATCACTTTGCAAATTCCACAAGAACAGGCTTAGCGAACGGCTTCTTGAGTGGAAAGCTGTAACTCTGTGAGATGAATTAAGAGAACACTAAGCAGTTTCTCAGAAAGCTTCTTTAAAGATATCATCTGAGGATATTTCCCTTTTCACCGTAGCCTTCTATGGGCATCGAAATATCACTTTGCAAATTCCACAAGAACAGGCTTCGCGAACGGCTTCTTGAGGGGAAAGCTGTAACACCGTCAGATGAATTAACATAACACTAAGCAGTTTCTCAGAAAGCTTCTTTCCAGATTTCATCTGAGGATATTTCCTTTTTCACGGTGGCCCTCTTTGGGCATCGAAATATCACTTTACAAATTCCACAGGAACAGGCTTAGCGAAAGACTTCTTGAGGGGAAAGCTGTAACTCTGTGAGATGATTTCACAGAACACAAAGAAGTTTCTCAGAAAGCTTTCTCTTTGTTATCGGAGGATATTTCCTTTGGCCCTATATTCCTCAAAGGGATCCGAAATATCCGTTCTCTCACATTCCATGTGAATAAGGCTAGAAAACAGATCCACGAAATACAGACGTAACCCTGTGAGTGGAAGTCACACATCACAAAGCAGTTTCTCAGAAAAGCTTCTTTCCAGATTTTCTCAGAAGATACCATCTTTTTTCACCATAGCCCCTCTATGGGTCAACATCACTTTGCAAATCTCCACAAGAACAGGCTTAGCGAACGGCTTCTTGAGGGAAAAGCTGTAATTCTGGTGAGAGATGACTAAGAGGAACACTAAGCAGTTTCCTCAGAAAGCTTTCCAGATTTCTCGAGGACATTTTCACCGTGAGTCTCTATGGGCATCGAATATCACTTTGCAAATCTCCATAAGAACAGGCTTAGCTGAAGGCTTTGAGGAGAACCTGTAACTCTGTGAGATGATTTCACAGAACACAAAGATACTTTCTAGTTTCTTTCTCTTTGTTATCGGACGTTATTTCCTTTTGGCCCATAGTCTTCAAAGGCATGCAAAATATCCGCTCTCAGATTCCAGAAATAAGGCTAGCAAAACAGACCTAATGAAATACAGATGTAACTCTGTGAGTGTAAGTCATAAATCACAAAGCAGTTTCTCAGAAATATCTTTCAGTTTTCTCTGAGGATATTTTCTTTTTTTTCACTCACAGCCCCTCAACGGCTTCGAAATATCACTTTGCAAATTCCACAAGAACAGGCTTAGCAAACGGCTTGAGGTGAAAGCTGTAACTCTGTGAGATGAATTAAGAGAACACTAAGCAGTTTCTCAGAAAGCTTCTTTCCAGATTTCATCTGAGCATATTTCCCTTTTTAACCGGCCGAATTTATGGAATCAAATATCACTTTGCAAATTCCATGAGTGTGATCTCTAGCTGAAAGGCTTCTTTGAAGTCTGTAACTCTGTGAGATGATTTCACAGAACACAAAGAAGTTCTCCGGGCTTCTTCTTTGTTATCGGAGGATATTTTCTTTTGGCCCTATAGTCTTCAAAGGGATCTGAAATATCAGTTCTCAGATTCCAGAAATAAGGATAGCAAAGAGATCCACGAAATACAGATATAACACTGTGAGTGGAAGTTACACATCACAAAGCAGTGTCTGGAGAAAGTTTCTTCCAGTTTTTCTCTGAGGATATTTCTTTCATCATAGCCCTCTATGAGCTCCTAACATCACATTGTAAAATTCCACAAAAACAGGCCATGAATGGCTTCTTGAAGGGAAAGCTGTAACTGTGTGAGATGATTTCATTGAGAACACAAAGAACTTTCTCAGAAAGCTTTTCTCTTTGTTATCGGAGGATATTTCCTTTGGCCCTATAGTCTCTCGCAAGGGATCCGGAAATATCCGTCTCAGATTCCACGGAAATAAGGCTAGCAAACAGATCCACGAATACAGATGTAACTCTGTATGTGGGAAGTCAGCTACATCACAAAGCAGTTTCTAGAACCTTCTTTCCCAGTTTTTCTCTGAGGATATTTTTTCTCCATAGCCCTCAGGGCTTCCCAACATCACTTTGCAGATTCCACAAGAACAGGCTTAACGGCTTCTTGGGTGGAAAGCTGTAACTCTGGGGAAGATGAATTAACAGAACAATAAGCAGTTTCTCAAAAAGCTTCTTTAAAGATTTCAACTGGAGAATATTTCCCTTTTCACCGTGAGTCTCTATGGGCATCAAAATATCACTTTTAAAATCCCACAAGAACAGGCTTAGTAGGCTTTGAGGAGAAACCTGTAACTCTGTGATGATTTCACAGAACAAAGAAGTTTCTCAGAAAGCTTTTCTCTTTATTATCGTAGAGGATATTTTCTTTGGGTTCTCTATAGTCTTCAAAGGTGCAATTATCCTCGCTCTCAGATTCCTATAGAAATAAGGCTAGCAAACAAACCCACGAAATACAGATGTAACTCTGTGGAGGGTTTCACATCACAAAGCAGTTTCAGAAACTATTCCAGTTTTCTGAGGATATTTTCTTTTTCACCACAACCCCTCAACGGGCTTCCAAATATCAATTTTGCACCTACAAAACAGGCTAAGCAAACGGATTCTTGAGGACGAAAGCCAGTAACTCTGTGAGATGAATTAAGAGAACACTAAGCAGTTTCTCAGGAAAGCTTCTTTCCAGATCACCCTGAGCATATTTCCTTTTACCGTAGCCTCTATGGGAATCCTAAATATCACTTTGCAAATTCCACGAGAACAGACTTAGCGAAGGTTTATTGAAGGGAAATCTGTAACTCTGTTAGATGATTCCACAGAACACAAAGAAGTTCCTCCAAAAGCTTTGTTATCGGAGGATACCTTTGGCCCTATAGTCTTCAAATATCAGTTCTCAGATTCCACGGAAATAAGGTTAGGAAACAGATCCACGAAATACAGATGTAACTCTGTGAGTGGAAGTCACACATCAAAAAGCAGTTTCTCAGAAAGTTTCTTTCCAGTTTTTCTCTGAGGATATACTCTTTGTCACTATAGCCTTCTAAGTGGGCTTCCAAATATCACTTTGCATATTCCACAAGAACAGGCTTTAGCGAACGCTCTTTGAAGGGAAAGCTGTAACTCTCTGGAGATAAATTAATGTGAACACTAAGCAGTTTCTCATAAAGCTTCTTTCCGGATGTAATCTGAGGATATTTCCTTTTCTCCTGTGAGCTCCCATGGGCATCGAAATATCATTTTGTAAATCCCACAAGAAAGGCTTAGGAAAGGCTTCTTGAGGGGAAAGCTGTAACACTGTGAGATGAATTAACAGAACACTAAGCAGTTTCTCAGAAAGATTCTTCCCAGATTTCATCTGAGGATATTTACCTATTCACTGTAGTCCTCTATGGGAATCAAAATTTCACTTTGCAAATTCCACAAGAACAGGCTTAGTGAAAGGCTTCTTGAGGGGAAAGCTGTAACTCTGTGAGATGATTTCACAGAACACAGATAAGTTTCTCAGAAAGCTTCTTTCAGGATATTTCCTGTGGCCCTATAGTTTTCAAAGGGATCCGAAATATCCGTTCTCAGATTCCACAGAAATAAGGCTAGCAAAGAGACCCACGGAATACAGATGTAACTATGTGACTGGGATTGACGAATCACAAAGTATCTTCTCAGGAAGTTTCTTTCCAGTTTTTCTCTGAGGATATTTTCTTTTCACCATAGCCCTCTATGGGGTTCCAAATACTTTGCAAATCTCCATACAAGAACAGGCTTAGCGAACGGCTTGAGGGAAAGCTGTAACTCTGTGAGATGAAACTGGAACACTAAGCAGTTTCTCAGAAAGCTTCTTCCCAGAGTTCATCTGAGGATATTTCCCTTTCATCAAAGACCCTCTCTGGGCATCAAATATCACTTTTCAAATTCCACAAGAACAGGCTTAGCGAAAGCGCTTTCCGAAGGGAAAGCTTGTAACTTCGTGAGATGATTTCACAGAACACAAAGCAGTTTCTCATAAAGCTTCTTTCTGTTTTATCGAGGATATTTCCTTTGGCCCTATCAGTTTCAAAGGATCCGGAATATCAGATCTCTGTGATTCCACAGAAAAAAGGCTAGCAAACAGCCTCCACGAAATACAGATGTAACTCTGTGAGTGGAAGTCACACATCACAGCAGTTTCAGAAATATTCTTTCCAGTTTTTCTCTGGAGGATATTTCTTTTTCACCATATCCTCCATGGGCTTCCACCATCACTTTGCAAATTCCACAAGAACAGGCTGAAGGAACGGCTTTTTTGGGGTAGCAAGCTAACTCCAGGAGATGAATTAATAGAACATTAAGCAATTTCAGAAAGCTTTTCCAGATATCATCTGAGGATATTTCCTTTTGACCGTAGCCCTCTATGGCCATCAAATATCACTTTGGAAATTCCACAAGAACAGGCTTAGAGAGAAAGGCTTTGAAGGAAAGCTGTAACTCTTTGAGATGATTACAGAACACAAAGAAGTTTCTCAGAAAGCTTCTTTTCTCTTTGTTATCAGGAGGATAGCCTTTGGCCCTGTAGTCCTCAAAGCCATCCAAATATCAGTACTCAGATTCCACAGAAGTAAGGCTAGCAAGCAGACCTAATGAAATACAGATGTAACCCTGTGAGGGAAGTTCTCACATCACAATGCAGTTTCTAAGAAAGATTCTTTTCCAGATTTCCTCTGAGGATATCTCCTTTTCACCGCCCCTCTATGGGCATCGCAATATCACTTTGCAATTCCACAAGAACAGGCTTAGCTTAAAGACTTTTTGAGGGGAAAGCTTTAACTCTGTGAGATGATTTCCACAGAACACACAGAAGTGTCTCAGAAAGCTTTTCTCTTCTTTATCAGGAGGATATCTCCTGGGTCTCTATATAGTCTTCAGTGGATCCGCCGGGGCCATCTATTCTCGTGATTCAATAACAGAAATAAGGCTAGCAAAGAGATCCACGAAATACTAATGTAACTCTGTGAGTGGAAGCTCGCTATTTTCATCACAAAGCAGTTTCCTCAGAAGCTTCTTTCCAGTTTTTCTCTGAGGATATTTTCTTTTCACCATAGCCCTAAGGGCTTCCTAAATATCACTTTGCAAATTCCAAAAAGAACAGGCATACCTAACGGCTTGGAAGCGGGAATGCTGTAACTCTGCAGATGAAATTAATGAGCACTAAGCAGTTTCTCTCAGAAAGCTTCTTTCCAGATTTCCATCTGAGGATATTTTCCTTTCACCGTGAGCCCTCTATGAGTGTCAAAATATCCCTTGCAAATTCCATGCTAACAGGCTTTAGCGAAAGGCTTTGAAGGAAAGCTGTAAGCCCGTGAAATGATTTCACAGAACACAAAGAAGTTTTTCAGAAAGCTTTTCTTTGTTATCGGAGGATATTTCCTTTGGCCTATAGTCTTCAAAGGAATTTGAAATATCCATTCTCAGATTCCACAGAAATAAGGCTAGCAAACAGATCCACGAAATACAGATGTAACTCTGTGGGTGGAAGTCACACATCACAAAGCAGTTTCTCAGAAAGCTTCTTTCCAGTTTTTCTCTGAGGATATTTTCATTTTACCATATCTCTATGGGCTTCAAAATATCACTTTTGCAAATTCCACAAGAACAGGCTTAGCGAAAAGTCTTCTTTGAGGGGAAAACTGTAACTCTGTGAGATGATTTCAAGCACTAAAGAAGTTCAAAAGCTTCTTTCTTTGTGAGCATCGGAGGTTATTTTCCTTTGGCCCTATAGTCTTCAAAGGGATCCGAAATATCGGTTCTCAGATTCCACGGAAATAAGGTTAGAAACAGATCCACGAAATACAGATGTAACTCCCAGGAGGAAGTCACACGTCAAAAAGCAGTTTCTCAGAAAGTTTCTTTCCAGTTTTTCTCTGAGGATATATTCCTTTGTCACCACATAGCCTTCTATGGGCTTCCAAATATCACTTTGTGCTATTCCACAAGAACAGGCTTAGCTTAACGGCTTCTTTGAAGGAAAGCTGTAACTCTCTGAGATAAATTAACAGAACACTAAGCAGTTTCTCATAAAGCTTCTTTCCGGATGTAATCTGAGGATATTTCCCTTTTCTCCATAGCCCTCTATGGGCATCGAAATATCGTTTTGTAAATCCCACAAGAACAGGCTTAGCGAAAGGCTTCTTGAGGGGACAGCTGTAACACTGTGTGATGATTTCACAGAACACAAAGAAGTTTCTCAGAAAGCTTCTTTCTCTTTGTAATCGGAGGGTATTTTCTTTGGCCCTCATGTAACTCTGTGAGTGAAAGTCACACATCACAAAGCAGTTTCTCAGAAAGCTTCTTTCCAGTTTTTCTCTGAGGATATTTTCATTTTTACCATATCCCTCTATGGGCTTCCAAATATCACTTTGCAAATTCCACAAGAACAGGTTTAGCGAACGGCTTCTTGAGGGGAAAGCCGTAACTCTGTGAGATGATGTCACAGAACACAAAGAATTTCTCAGAAAGCTTCTTTCTCTTTGTTATCAGAGGATATTTCCTTTGGCCATATAGTTTTCAAAGGGATCCGAAATATCCGTTTTCAGACTCCACAGAATTAAGGCTAGCAAACAGATCCACGAAATACAGATGTAACTCTGTGAGTGGAAGTCACACATCACAATGCAGTTTCTCAGAAAGCTTCTTTCCAGTTTTACTCTGAGGATATTTTCTTTTTCACCATAGCCATCCATGGGCTTCCAAATACCACTTTGAAAATTCCACAAGAACAGACGTAGCAAACGGCTTCCTGAGGGGAAAGCTGTAACTCTGTGAGATGAATTAATAGAACACTAAGCAGTGTCTAAGAAAGCTTCTTACCAGATTTCATTTGAGGATATTTCCCTTTTCACCATAGCCCTCTATGGACACCGAAATATCACCTTGCAAATTCCACAAGGACAGGCTTAGCCAAAGGCTTCTTGAGGGGAAAGCTGTAACTCTGTGAGATAATTTCACAGAACCCAAAGAAGTTTCTCAGAAAGCTTCTTTGTCTTTGTTATCGGAGGATATTTCCTTGGCCCTATAGTCTTCAAAGGGATCCGAAATATCTGTTCTCAGATTCCACAGAAAAAGGCTAGCAAACAGATCCACGAAATGCAGATATAACTCTGTGAGTGGAAGTCACACATCAGAAAGCAGTTTCTGAGATAGCTTCTTTCCAGTTTTACTCTGAGGATATTTTCTTTTTCACAATATCCAGCCATGGGCTTCCAAATATCACTTTGTAAATTCCACAAGGACAGACATATCGAACGGCTTTTTGAGGGGAAAGCTGTAACTCTGTGAGATGAATTAACAGAATATTAAGCAGTTTCTAAGAAAGATTCTTTCCAAATTTCATCTGAGGATATTTCCCTTTTCACCGGAGCCCTCTATGGGCATCGAAATATCACTTTGCAAATTCCACAAGGACAAGCTTAGCGAAAGGCTTCTTGAGGGGAAAGATTTAACTCTGTGAGGTGATTTCACAGAACACAAAGAATTGTCTCAGAAAGCTTCTTTCACTTTGTGATCAGAGGATATCTACTTTGGCCCTATAGTTTTCCAAGGGATCCAAAATATCAGTGATCAAATTCGACAGAAATAAGGCTAGCAAACAACTCCAAGAAATACAGCTGTAACTGAGTGAGTGGAAGTCACACGTCACAAAGCAGTTTCTCGAAAAGCTTCTTTCCAGTTTTCATCTGAGGATATTTTCTTTTTCACCATAGGCCACTATGGGCTTCCAAATATCCCTTTGCAAACTCCACAAGAACAGTCTTAGCGAAAGGCTTCTGGAGGGGAAAGCTGTAAGTCTGTGAGAAGAAGTCACAGAACACAGAGCAGTTTCTCAGAAAGCTTCTTTCCAGTTTTTATCAGAGGACATTTCCTTTTTCACCATAGACCTCCATGGGCTTCCAAATATTACTTTGGAAGTTCCACAAGAACAGTCTTAGCGAAAGGCTTCTTGAAGGGAAAGCTGCAATTCTGTGAGATGAATTCACAGATCACAAAGAAGTTTCTCAGAAAGCTTCTTTCCAGTTTTCATATAAGGATATTTTCTTTTTCACCATAGGCCTCTAGGGGCTTCCAAATATCCCTTTGCAAATTCCAAAACAACAGTCTTAGCGAAGGGCTTCTGGAGGGGAAGCTGCAATTCTGTGAGATGAACTGTCAGATCACTAAGAAGTTTCTCAGAAAGCTTCTTTCTCATTTTGATCGGATTATATTTCCTTGGAACCTATACTCTTCAAAGGGATCCGAAATATCCATTCTCAAATTCCACAGAAATAAAGCTGGCAAACAGCTCCACGAAATAGAGCTGTAACTCAGTGAGTGGAAGTCACACATCAGAAAGTAGTTTCTCAGAAAGCTTCTTTTCAATTTTCATCTGAGGATACTTTCTTTTTCACCTTAGGCCTCTATGGGCTTCCAATATTCCTTTGCAAATTCCACAAGAACAGTCTTAGCGAACGGCTCCTTGAGGGGAAACCTGTAACTCTGTGAGACGAATTTAGAGAACACAGAGCAATTTCTCAGAAAGCTTCTTTCCAGTTTTCATCTGAGGATATTTTCTTTTTCACCATAGGCCTCTATGGGCTTTCAAATATCCCTTTGCAAATTCCACAAGAACAGTCTTAGCGAACCGCTTCGGGAGGGGAAAGCTGTAACTCTGTGAGATGAACTCACAGATTCAAAGAAGTTTCTCAGAAAGCTTCTTTCTCATTTTGATAGGAGGATATTTCCTTTGCCTTATAGTGTTTACAGTAATCCGAAATATCAGTTCTCAGATTCCACAGAAAGAAGGCTAGCAAACAGCTCCAAGAAATACAGCTATAACTCAGTGAGTGGAAGTCACACATCACAAAGCATTTTCTCAGAAAGCTTCTTTCCACTTTTCAAATGAGCATATTTTTCTTTTCCCCATAGGCCTCTATGGGCTTCCAAATATCCCTTTGCAAATTCCACAAGAACAGACTTAGCGAATGGCTTCTGGAGGGGAAAACTGTAACTCTGTGAGATGAAGTCACCGAACATAGAGCACTTTCTCAGAAAGATTCTTTCCAGTTTTTATCTGAGGATATTTCCCTTTACACCATAGCCCTCCTGGGGATTCCAAAAATCAGTTTGCAAATTCCACAAGAACACTCTTAGTGAAAGGCTTCTTGTGGCTAAAGCTGTAATTCTGTGAGATGAATTCACAGATCACAAAGAGTTTCTCAGAAAGCTTCTTTCTCATTTTGATTGGAGGATATTTCCTTTGGCCCTATAGTCCTCAAAAGGATCCGAAATAACACTCCTCAGATTCCACAGAAATAAGGCTAGCAAACACTTCCACAAAATACAGCTGTAACTCAGTGAGTGGAAGTCACAAATCACAAAGCAGTTTCTCAGAAAGCTTCTTTCCAGTTTTCATATAAGGATATTTTCTTTTTCAACATAGACCTCTAGGGGCTTCCAAATATCCCTTTGCAAATTCCACAAGAACAGTCTTAGCGAACGGCTTCTGGAGGGGAAAGCTGCAACTCTGTGAGATGAACTGACAGATCACCAAGAGGTTTCTCAGAAAGGTTCTTTCTCATTTTGATTGGAGGATATTTCCTTTGGCGCTATATTCTTCCAAGGGGTTCGAAATATGAGTTCTCAGATTCCACGGAAATAAGGCTAGCAAACAGCTCCACGAAATACAGCTGTATCGCAGTGAGTGGAAGTCATACATCAAAAAGCAGTTTCTCAGAAAGCTTCTTTCCAGTTTTCATCTGAACATATTTTCTTAATCACCATAGGCGTCTATGGGCTTTCAAATATCCCTTTGCAAATTCCACAAGAACAGTCTTAGCGAACGGCTTCTGGAGGGGAAAGCTGTAACTCTGTGAGACGAATTCAGAGAACACAGAGTAATTTCTCAGAAAGCTTCTTTCCAGTTTTCATCTGAGGATATTTCACTCTTCGCCGTAGCCCTCCATGGGCTTCCAAATATTACTTTGCAAATTCCACAAGAACAGTCTTAGCGAAAGGCTTCTTCAGGGGAAAGCTGTAACTCTTTGAGATGAATTCACAGATCACAAAGAAGTTTCTCAGAAAGCTTCTTTCTCTTTGTTATCGGAGGTTATTTCCTTTGGCCGTATAGTCTTCAAAGGGATCCGAAATATCAGTTCTCAGATTCCACAGAAATAAGGCTAGCAAACAGCTCCACGAAATACAGCTGTAAATCAGTGAGTGGAAGTCACACGTCATAAAGCACTTTCTCAGAAAGCTTCTTTCCAGTTTTCATCTGAGGATATTATCTTTTTTACCGTAGGCCTCTATGGGCTTCCCAATATCCCTTTGCATATTCCAGAAGAACAGTCCTAGTGAACGGCTTCGGGAGGGGAAAGCTGTAACTCTGTGAGAAGAATTCACAGAACACACAGCAGTTTCTCAAAAAGCTTCCTTCCAGTTTTTATCAAAGGATATTTACCTTTTCACCGTAGCCCTCCAAGGGCTTCCAAATATCACTTTGCAAATTAGACAAGAACAGTCTTAGCGTAAAGTTTCTTGAGGATAAAGCTGTAACTCTGTGAGATGGATTCACAGATCACAAAGAAGTTTCTCAGAAAGCTTCTTTCTCATTTTGATCGGAGGATATTTCCTTTGGCCCTATAGTCTTCCAAGGGATCCGAAATATCAGTTTTCAGATTCGACAGAAATAAGGCTAGCAAACAGGTCCACGAAATACAGCTGTAACTCAGTGAGTGGAAGTCAGACATCAGAAAGCATTTCCTCAGAAAACTTCTTTCTACTTTTCATCTGAGGATATTTCCTTTTTTACCATAGGCCTCTATGGGCTTCCAAATATCACGTTGCAAATTCCACAAGAACAGTCTTAGCAAGCGCCTTCTTGAGGGGAAAGCTGTAACTGTGTGAGATGAATTAACTGAACACGGAGCAGTTTCTCAAAAAGCTTCTTTCCAATTTTTATCTGGGGATTTTTTCTTTTTCACCATACCCCTCAATGGGCTTCCAAATATCACTTTGCAAATTCCACAAGAACAGTCTTAGCAAAAGGCTTCTTGAAGGGAAAGCTGTAACTCTGTGAGATGATTTCACAGTACACAAAGAAGTTTCTCAGAAAGCTTCTTTCCAGTTTTTCTCTGAGGGTATTTTCTTTTTCACCATAGCAATCTATGGGCTTCCAAATATCACTTTGCAAATTCCACAAGAACAGTCTTAGCGAACGCCTTCTTGAGGGGAAAGCTTTAACGCTGTGAGATGAATTAACAGAACATTAAGCAGTTTCTCAGAAAGCTTCTTTCCAGTTATCATCTGAGGATATTTTCTTTTTCACCATAGCCCTCCATGGGCTTCCAAATATCACTTTGCAAATTCCACAAAAACAGTCTTAGCGAAAGGCTTCTTGATGGGAAAGCTGCAACTCTGTGAGATAATTTCACAGAACACGAGGAAGTTTCTCAGAAACCTTCTTTCTCTTTTCTATCGGAGGATATTTTCTTTTTCCCTAAAGTCTTCAAAAGGATCCGAAATATCAGTTCTCAGATTCCACACTAACAAGGCTAGCAAACAGCTCCTCGAAATACAGCTGTAACTCTGTGTGTGGAAGTCACACATCAAAAAGCAGCTTCTCAGAAAGCTTCTTTCCAGTTTTCCTCTGAGGATATTTTCTTTTTCACCACAGCCCTCTATGGGATTCCAAATATCACTTTGCCAATTCCACAAGAACAATCTTAGCGAACGGCTTCTTGAGGCAAAAGCTGTAACTCTGAGATGAATTATCAGAACACTAAGCAGTTTCTCAGAAAGGTTCTTTGCAGTTTTTCTCTGAGGGTATTTTCTTTGTCACCATAGCCCTCCATGGGCTTCCAAATATCATTTTGCAAATTCCACAAGAACAGGCTTAGCGAAAGTCTCCTTGAGGGGAAAGCTGTAACTCTGTGAGATGATTACACAGAACACAAAGAAGTTTCCCAGAAAGCTTCTCTCTCTTTTCTATCGAAGGATATTTGCTTTGGCCCTCTAGTCTACAAAGGGATTCGAAATATCAGTTCTCAGATTCCACAGAAAAATGCTAGCAAGCAACTCCACGAAATATAGCTGTAACTCTGTGAGTGGAAGTCACACATCACAAAGCAGTTTCTCAGAAAAATTCTTTCCAGTTTTTCTCTGAGGATATTTTCTTTTGCACCATAGCCCTCCATGGGCTTCCAAATACCACTCTGCAAATCCCACAAGGGCAGTCTCATCCGAAGGCTTCTTGAAGGGAATCCTGGAACTCTGTGAGATGATTTCACAGAACACAAAGAAGATTCTCAGAATACTTCTTTCTCTTTTGCATCAGAGGATATTTCCTTTGGCACTATAGTCTTCAAAGGGATCCTAAATATAAGATCTCAGATTCCACAGAAAGAAGGCTAGGAAGCAGCTCTACGAAATTCAGCTGTAACTCTGTGAGTGGAGGTCACACATCACAAAGCAGTTTCTCAGAAAGATTCTTTCCAATTTTTCTTTGAGGATATTTTCTTTTTTGCCCTAGCTCTCCATGGCATTACAAATATCACTTTGCAAACTCTAGAAAAACATGCTTAGTGAAAGGCTTCTTGAGGGGAAAGCTGTAACTCTGAGAGATGAATTAAGAGAACACTAAGCAGTTTCTCAGAAAGCTTCTTTATAATATTTCTCTGAGGATATTTTCTTTTACACCGTAGCCCTCCATGGGCTTCCAAAAATCACGTTGCAAATTCCACAAGAACAGTCTTAGCGAAAGGCTTCTTGAGGGAGAAGCTGTAACTCTGTGAGATGATTTCACAGAACACAAGGAAGTTTCTCAGAAAGCTTCTTTCTGGTTTCTATCGGAGGATATTTCCTTTGGCCCTGTAGACTTCAAAGGGATCAGAAATATCAGTTCTCAGATTCCACAGAAATAAGGCTAGCAAACAGCTCCACGAAATACTGCTGTAACACTGTGAGTGGAAATCACACATCACAAACCACTCTCTCAGAAAGCTTCTTTCCAGTTTTTCTCTGAGTGTATTTTCTTTTTCACTATAGCCCTACTTGGGCTTCAAAATATCACTTTGAAAATTCCACAAGAACAGTATTAGCGAAAGGCTTCTTGAGGGAAAAGCTGTAACTATGAGAGATGATTTCACAGAACACAAAGAATTTTCTCAGAAAGCTTCTTTCTCTTTTCTATCGGAGCATATTTCCTTTGGCCCTCTAGTCTTCAAAGGGATCCAAACATCAGTTCTCAGATTCCACATAAATAAGGCTAGCAAAGAGTTCCACCAAATGCATCTGGAACACTGAGAGTTGAAGTCACACATCACAAAGCAGTTTCTCAGAAAGCTTCTTTCCAGTTTTTCTCTGAGGATATTTTCTTTTTCACCATATCCCTCTAGGGGCTTCCAAATATCACTTTGCAAATTCCACAAGAACATTCTTTGCGAAAGGTTTCTTGAGGGGAAAGCTGTAACTCTGTGAGACGAATTAGCAGAACACTAAACAGCTTCCCAGAGATCTTCTTTCCAGTTTTTCTCTGAGGATAATTTATTTTTCACCGTAGCCATCCATGAGCTTCCAAAGATCACTTTGGAAATTCCACAAGAACAGTATTAGCGAAAGGCTTCTTGAGGGGAAAGCTGTAACTCTGTGAGATGATTTCACAGAATACAAAGAAGTTTTTCAGAAAGCTTCTTTCTCTGTTTAATGGGAGGATATTCCCTTTGACCCTATAGTCTTCAAAGGGATCAGAAATATCAGTTATCTGATTCCACAGAAAAACTGCTAGCAAACAGCTCCACGAAATATAGCTGTGAGGCTGTGAGTTGATGTCACACATCACAAAGCAGTTTCTCAGAAAGCTTCTTTCCAGTTTTTATCTGAGGATATTTTCACCATTGTCTCTCCATGGGCTTCCAACATCACTTCAACTCACAAGAACATTCTAGCCAAAGGCTTCTGAGGGGAATGCTATAACTCTTGTGAGATGATTTCACAGAACACAAAGAATTTTCTCAGTAAACTTTTCTCTTTTGTATCACAGGATATTTCCTTTGGCCCTGTAGTCTTCAGAGGGGATCCACAAATATCAGTTCTCAGATTCCACAGAAATAAGGGTACCGGGGTGTCAGTTCACGAAATAATGCTGCAACCTGTGAGCAGTGGAAGTCACACATCACAAAGCAGTTTCTCAGAAATATCTTCCAGTTTTTATCTCAGAATATTTTTCTGCCATAGTCTCCATGGGATTCCTAAATATCACTTTGCAAATTCCACAAGAACAGTCTTAGCTAAAGGTTTCTTGAGGGGAAAGCTGAACTCTGTGAGATCTATTTCACAGAACACAAAGTAGTTTCAGAAAAGTTTCTTCCTCATTTTGATAGGAGGATATTTCCTTTATCCCATAGTATTCAAAGGGATCCAAAATATCAGTTCTCAGATTCCACAAGAAATAAGACTAAAACAGCTCCACGAAATACAGCTGTAACTCTGTGAGGAAAGTCACACATCATAAACTACTGTCTCTGTAGCTCTTTCCAGTTTTTTCTTGAGTATATTGTCTTTTTTTTCACCATAGCCCTCCATGGGCTTCCCAAATACTGCTGTAAATTCCACAACTACAGTCTTAGCGAACGGCTTCTGGAGGGGAAAGCTGTAACTCTGTGGGAGATTAATTAATGGAACACTAAGCAGTGTCTCAGAAAGCTTCTTTTCCAGTTTTCTGGTATTTATTTTCACCGTAGCCCTCCATGGGCTTCCAAATATCATCACTTTTGCAAATCTCCACAAGAACAGTCTTAGCGAAAAGGCTTCTTGAGGGGGAAAGCTAACTCTATGTGATGATTTCACAGAACACAAAGAAGTTCTTGTTTCTTTCACGAAGGATATTTCCTCTTTGGCCCTCTAGTCTACAAAGGATTCGGCACATCAGTTCTCAGATTCCACAGAAATAAGGCTAGTAAAACTGCTCCACGAAAAGCAGTTGCAACTCTGTGAGTGGAAGTCACACATCACAAAGCAGTTTCAGAGAAAGCTTCTTTTCCAGTTTTTTTCTCTGGAGGACATTTTCTGTTTCACCATAGCCCTCCCCATTGCTTCCAAATATCACTTTGTAAATTCCACACAATAGTTCTCCGGCTTCTTGAGGGGAACCTGGAACGCTTTGAGATGATTTCACAGAACACAAAGAAGTTTCTCAGAATACTTCTTTCTTTGTATCAGAGCATATTCTTTAGCCTTATACTCTCTTCTAAAGGGATAAGAAATATAGTTCCTCAGATTCCACAGAAGAAGGTGCTAGAAGCAGCTCCACTTAAATGCAGTTGCTGCTGTAACTCTGTAAGGCCAAGTCACACATCACAAAGCAGATTCCTCAGAAAGCTTCTTTCCAATTTTTCTCTGAGGATATTTTCTTTTTTACCCTTGCTCATCAAGGCATTACAAATAACACTTTGCAAGTTCCAGAAGAACATGCTTAGCGAACGGCTTCTTGAGGGGAAAGCTGTAACTCTGAGAGATGAATTAACAGAA
This sequence comes from Papio anubis, assembly GCF_008728515.1. Taxonomy (NCBI): domain Eukaryota; kingdom Metazoa; phylum Chordata; class Mammalia; order Primates; family Cercopithecidae; genus Papio; species Papio anubis. Next base: position 67,009 of record NW_022163398.1, on the reverse strand, counting down.
CACTAAGCAGTTTCTCAGAAAACTTCTTTCCAATATTTCTCTGAGGATATTTATTTTTTCACCGTAGCTCTCCATGGGCTTCCAAATATCACTTTGCAAATTGCACAAGAACAGTCTTAGCGAAAGGCTTCTTGACGGTGAAGCTGTATCTCTGTGAGATGATTTCACAGAACACAAAGAATTTCCTCATAAAGCTTCTTTCTGGTTTCTATCGGAGGATATTTCCTTTGGCCCTGTAGACTTCAAAGGGATCAGAAATATCAGTTCTCAGATTCCACAGAAATAAGGCTAGCAAACAGCTCCACGAAATACAGCTGTAACTCTTTGAGTGGAAATCATACATCACAAAACACTCTCTCAGAAAGCTTCTTTCCAGTTTTTCTCTGAGTGTATTTTCTTTTTCACTATAGCCCTCCATGGGCTTCCAAATATCACTTTGAAATTCCACAAGAACAGTATTAGCGAAAGGCTTCTTGAGGGAAAAGCTGTAACTCTGAGAGATGATTTAACAGAACACAAAGAATTTTCTCAGAAAGCTTCTTTCTCTTTTCTATCGGAGGATATTTCCTTTGGCCCTCTAGTATTCAAAGGGATCCGAAACATCAGTTATCAGATTCCACATAAAAAAGGCTAGCAACAGATCGACGCAACACAGCTGTAACTCTGTGAATGGGAGTCACACATCACAAAGCAGTTTCTCAGAAAGCTTCTTTCCACTTTTTCTCTGAGGATATTTTCTTTTTCACCATAGCCCTCTATGGGCTTTCAAATATCACTTTACAAATTCCACAAGAACAGTATTAGTGAACGGGATCTTGAGGGGAAACTGTAACTCTTTGAGATGAATTAGCAGAACACTAAGAAGTTTCTCAGAAATCTTCTGTCCTGTTTTTCTATGAGGATATTTTCTTTTTCGCAATAGCCCTCCATGGGCTTCCAAATACCACTTTTCAAATTACACAGGAACAGTCTTAACGAACAACTTCTTGAAGGGAATGCTATAACTCTGTGAGATGAATTAACAGAACACTAAGAAGTTTCTCAGAAAGCTTCTTTCCAGTTTTTATCTGACGAGATTTTCTTTTTCACCATAGCCCTCCATGGGCTTCCAAATATCCCTTTGCTAATCCCACAAGAACACTCTTAGCAAAAGGCTTCTTGAGGGGAAAGCTGTAACTCTGTGAGTTGATTTCACAGAACACAAAGTGGTTTCTCAGAAAGCTCCTTTCCAGTGTTTCTCTGAGGATGTTTTCTTTTTCACCATAGCCCTCTATGGTCTTTCAAAGATCACTTTGTAAATTCGACAAGAACAGATTTAGCGAATGGCTTCTTGAGGGGAAAGCTGTAACTCTGTGAGAAGAATTAACAGAACAGTAAGCAGTTTCTCAGAAAGCTTCTTTCCAGTTTTTATCTGAGGATATTTTCTTTTTCATCATAGCCCTCCTTGGGCTTCCAAATATCACTTTGCAAATTCCACAAGAACTGTCTTAGCGAACGGCTTCTTGAGTTTAATGCTGTAACTCTGTGAGATGATGTCACAGAACACAAAAAGTTTCTCACAAAGCTTCTTTTCCCAGCTTTTATCTCAGGATATTTTCTTTTTCACCATAGCCCTCCTTGGGCTTCCAAATATCACTTTTCACCCACAGGAACAGTCTTACCCAAAGCTTCGAAGGGAAAGCTGTAACTCCAGTGAACACCAATACAACACTGCTAGAAGCTCTTTAGAGGCTTCTTTTCCAGTTTTTCTGAGGATATTTTCTTTTTCACAGTAGCCTCCAGGGGCTCTCATCACTTTGCAACTAACATGGACACTCTTAGCTTAAAGGCTTTGGAGGGGAAAGCTGTAACTCTGTGAGATAATTTTACAGAACACAAAGAAGTTTCTGTTTCTTCTTTTATATCGGGAGGCCTGCATCTCTAGCCCCAAAGGGATGGTGTTATAAGTTCTCAGATTCCACAGAAAGATACAAACAGCCTCCCTCAGGGCCATAGCTGCAACTCTGTGAGTTTAAATCACACATCCCAAAGCAGTTTCTCAGAAAGCTTCTTTCCAGTTTTATCTGAGGATATTTTCTTTTTTCACCATAGCCCTATATATGTACTTCCAAATACCACTTGAAAATTCCACAAGGACAGACTTAGTGAACGGCTTGAGAGGAAAGCTGTAATTCTGTGAGAAGAATCTACAGATCACAAAGAAGTTTCTAAGAAATCTATTTTCCTTTCTATCAGCGGATATTCTCCGCCTGAGTCTTCCAAGCCGGCGAATATCACCTCTCAGATTCCACAGAAATAAGGCTAGCAAACAGCACCAAGAAATACAGCTGTAACTCACTGAGAGCTGAAGCCACATTCAAAACCAGCTTCTCAGAAACCTTCTTTCTTCCACCTTTTTAATGGAGGATATTTTCTTTTTCCCCATAGCCCACCATGGGCTTCCAAATATCACTTTGCAAATTCCACAAGAACAGTCTTAGAAAACGGCTTCAAGAGAGGAAAGCTGTAACTCTGTGAGATGAATTCACAGAACACAAAGGAGTTTCCTCAGATAGCTACTTTCCAGTTTTATTGAGGATATTTTCTCTTTCCCCATAGCCCTAGCTTTGGTAATATCAATTGGCCAAGTCCACAAGAACAGTCTCAGCTTAACGGCTTCTTTGAGGGGAAAGCTCTAACCTGTGAGATGAATTCACAAAACACAAAGCAGTTTCTCGAAAGTTTCTTTCCAGTTTTTAACTGAGATATTTTTTTTTCCAGGAGCCTCCATGGTCTCCAAATATGACTTTGCAAATTCCACAAGAACAGCTTTAGGGAATGGCTTTGAGGGGAAAGCTGTAACTCTGGAGATGAATCTCACATTATGATCACAAAGGGAGTTTCAGAAATTTTCTTTGTCATTTCTATCGGAGGATATTTCCTTTGGCCCTATACTCTTCAAAGGATCCGAAATATTATCAGTAATCAGATTCATACAGAAATAAGGCTAGCAAACAGTCTTAATGAAATACAGCTTAAATCTCCAGTGAGTGGAAGTCACACATCACAAAGCAGTTTCTCAAATAGATTCCTTCCAGTTTTTATCTGAGGATATTTTCTTTCTTACCATAGCCCTCATGGGCTTCCCAAGTATTCCTTTGCAAATTCCACAAGAACAGTCTTAGAGAATGGCTTCTTGAGGAGGAAGAGGTAACTCTTGTGAGACAATTCACAGAACACAAAGCAGTTTCTCAGAAAACTTCTTTCCAGTTTTAATCTGAGGATATTTTCTTCATCCCCTTCTAGCTCTCAACGTCTTCCAAATATCACTTTGCAAATTCCACAAGAACAGTCTTTGAGAAAGTCTTCGATGGGGAAAGCGTAATCCCCAGGAGAAGAATTCACGGATCACAACGATGTTTCAGAAAGCTTTTTTCATTTCTATCGGAGGATATTTCCTTTTCACCCTACAGACTTCCAAGGATCCGGAATATCATTTCTCATAATCCACAGAAAAAGACTAGCAAACAGCTCCACGATATGGCTACAGCTGTAACTCAGTGAGTAGTCCTCACACATCACAAAGCAGTTTCTCAGGAAAGCTTCTTTCCAGTGTTTATCCTAGGATATTTTGTTTTTCACTCATGGCCCCTCACGGCTTCCAAATATCACTTTTGCAAATCTCCACAAGAACAGTCTTTAGCGAATGGCTTTGATGGGAAAGCTGTAGCTCTGTGAGTTGAATTCACAGAACAAAAGGAAGTTTCCCTCAGAAAGCTTTTCCAGTTCTTATCGGAGGATATTTTTTTCCCATTGCCCTCCATGGGCTTCCATATATCACTTTGCAAATCACACAAGAACACTCTTAGCAAAAGGCTTCTTGAAGGGGAAACTGTAACTCTGTGAGATGAACTCCCAAATCACAAAGAAGTTTCTCAGAAAGTTTCTTTCTCATTTCTATCGGAGGATATTTCCTTTGGCCCTATAGATTTCCAAAGTATCCGAAATGTCAGTTCTCAGATTCCACAGAAATAAGTGGAACAAACATCGCCACGAAATACTGCTGCAACTTAGTGAGTGGAAGTCAGACACCACAAAGCAGTTTCTCAGAAAGCTTCCTTCCACTTTTTATCTGAGCATATTTTCTTTTTCCCCATAGCCCACCATGGGCTTCCAAATATCACTTTGCAAATTCCAAAGAAACAGTCTTAGCGAAAGGCTTCTTGAGGTGAAAGGTGTAACTCTGTCAGATGAATTCACCGATCACAAACAAGTATTTCAGAAAGCTTCCTTCTCATTTCTAACGGAGGGTGTTTCCTTTGGTCCTATAGTCTTTCTAGGTATGTGAAATATCAGTTCTCAGATTCCACAGAAATAGCAAAAACAGCCTAATGAAAATACAGCTGTAACTCAACGAGTGGAATTCACACATCACAAAGCAGTATCTCAGAAAACTTCTTTCCAGTTTTTATCTGAGGATATTTTCTCTTTCCCCATAGCCCTCTAGGGGCTTTGCAATATCAATTGGCCAAGTCCACAAGAACAGTCTCAGCGAACGGCTTCTTGAGGGGAAAGCTCTAACTCTGTGAGATGAATTCACAAAACACAAAGCAGTTTCTCAGAAAGCTTCTTTCCAGTTTTTAACTGAGATATTTTTTTTTTCCAGGAGCCCTCCATGGTCTTCCAAATATGACTTTGCAAATTCCACAAGAACAGTCTTAGGGAATGGCTTCTTGAGGGGAAAGCTGTAACTCTCTGAGATGAATTCACAGATCACAAAGGAGTTTCTCAGAAATTTTCTTTGTCATTTCTATCGGAGGATATTTCCTTTGGCCCTATACTCTTCAAAGGGATCCGAAATATCAGTAATCAGATTCCACAGAAATAAGGCTAGCAAACAGCTCCACGAAATACAGCTGTAACTCAGTGAGTGGAAGTCACACATCACAAAGCAGTTTCTCAAATAGATTCCTTCCAGTTTTTATCTGAGGATATTTCCTTTTTCACCATAGCCCTCTATGGGCTTCCAAGTATTCCTTTGCAAATTCCACAAGAACAGTCTTAGAGAATGGCTTCTTGAGGAGGAAGAGGTAACTCTGTGAGATGAATTCACAGAACACAAAGCAGTTTCTCAGAAAACTTCTTTCCAGTTTTAATCTGAGGATATTTTCTTCATCCCCTTAGCCCCTCAACGTCTTCCAAATATCACTTTGCAAATTCCACAAGAACAGTCTTTGAGAAAGTCTTCGTATGGGGAAAGCGGTAACTCTGTGAGAAGAATTCACGGATCACAACGATGTTTCTCAGAAAGCTTCTTTCTCATTTCTATCGGAGGATATTTCCTTTCGCCCTACAGACTTCCAAGGGATCCGAAATATCATTTCTCATAATCCACAGAAAGACTAGCAAACAGCTCCACGATATACAGCTGTAACTCAGTGAGTGGAACTCACACATCACAAAGCAGTTTCTCAGAAAGCTTCTTTCCAGTGTTTATCCTAGGATATTTTGTTTTTCACCATGGCCCTCTACGGGCTTCCAAATATCACTTTGCAAATTCCACAAGAACAGTCTTAGCGAATGGCTTCTTGATGGGAAAGCTGTAGCTCTGTGAGTTGAATTCACAGAACAAAAGGAAGTTTCTCAGAAAGCTTCTTTCCAGTTCTTATCGGAGGATATTTTTTTTTCCCATTGCCCTCCATGGGCTTCCATATATCACTTTGCAAATCACACAAGAACACTCTTAGCAAAAGGCTTCTTGAAGGGGAAACTGTAACTCTGTGAGATGAACTCCCAAATCACAAAGAAGTTTCTCAGAAAGTTTCTTTCTCATTTCTATCGGAGGATATTTCCTTTGGCCCTATAGATTTCCAGCATCCTAAATGTCAGTCTCCCTCAGATTCCAGTCATGGAACAGCCATCGCCATCAAATACTGCTGTGAACTTAGTGAGTGGAAGTCAAATAATCACAGCAGTTTCTCAGAAAGCCTTCCACTTTTGGCCTGATATGGTTTCTTTTTTCCCCATAGCCCACCATGGCTTCCAAATATCACTTTTGCAAATACTACAAGAACAGCTCTTAGTGAAAGGCTTCAGGGCAAAGCTGTAACTCTGTGAGATGAAATAATAGATCACAAAGAAGTTTCTCAGAAAGATTCCTTCTCACTATTGGAGGATATTTCCTTCGGCCCTTTAGTCTTCCAAGGGATCCGAAATATCAGTTCTGAGATTAAACAGAAATAACACTAGGCAAACAGTCTACCTAAATACAGCTTTAACTCAGTGAGGGAAGTCACACATCACAAAGCAGTTTCTCAGAAAGCTCCAGTTTTTATCTGAGGATATTGGTCTCTTTCACCCAAGGTCTCTCACGTTTCCAAATACCACTTTGCACCCACAAGAACAAAGTCTTAGCTTAACTGCTTCTTCAGGAGAATCATTGTAACTCAAGTTGAGATGAATTCACAGAACACAAAGGAGTTTCTGTGAGGTTTCTTCCAGTTTTTATCTGAGGATATTTTCTTTTTCACTTAGCCCTCCATGGCTTCCAAATACTTTGCAAATTCCATATGAACAGTCTTAATCTAAGCTTTCTTGAGGAGAAACTAAACTCTGTGAGATGAATTGCACAGAACACACAGCAGTTTCTCAGAAAGCTTGTTTCCAGTTTTTATCTGAGGATATTTTTTTCCCCTATAGCCCTCTATGGGCTTCAAAATATCACTTTGCAAATCCATAAGAACAGTCTCAGCGAAAGGCTTCTTGTGGGGAAAGCTGTAACACTGTGAGATGAATTCACAGATCACAAAGAAGTTTCTCTGGAAAGCTTCTTGGTAATTTCCTTTTATCAGAGGATAATTCCTTTGGTCTCTATACTCCTTCCAACGGATCCGAAATGTGTCTCCTCAGATTCCACAGAAATATACAGCGTAAACAGCTCCACGAAATACAGTCACTCAGTAAGTGGAAGTCACACATCGCAAAGCAGTTTCTGCAAAGCTTCCTTCCAGTTTTTATCTGAGGATATTTCCTTTTTCACCATAGCCCCTATGGGCTTCCCAAATATCACTTGCCAATCTCCACAATAACTGTCTCAGCGAAACGCTTCTTGAGAGGTGCTGTAACTCTGTGAGATGATTTCACAGAACACAAAGAATTTTTCTCAGTAAACTTCTTTTCTTTTGTATCACAGGATTAGTTTCTGGCCCTGTAGCTCTGGGAGGGACTGAAATACGCTCCTGATTCCACAGAAATAAGGTAACAAGTAGTCTTAATGAAATAATGCTGTAACTCTGTGGAGGAAGTCACACATCACAAAAGCAGTTTCTCAGAAATATTCTTCCAGTTTTTATATGATATTTTCTTTTCGCCATAGCCCTCCATGATTCCAAATATCACTCTGTAACCCACACAGTCTTAGCGAAGGCTTTGAGGAGCTGTAACTCTGTGGAGACGATTTCATGAACACAAAGTAGTTTCTCAGAAAGTTTCTTCCTCATTTTGATAGGAGGATATTTCCTTTGGTCCTATAGTATTCAAAGGGATCCAAAATATCAGTTCTCAGATTCCACAGAAATAAGACTAAAAAACAGCTCCACGAAATACAGCTGTAACTCTGTGAGTGAAAGTCACACATCATAAACTACTGTCTCAGAAGGCTTCTTTCCAGTTTTTCTCTGAGTATATTGTCTTTTTCACCATAGCCCTCCATGGGCTTCCAAATATCACGTTGCAAATTCCACAACTACAGTCTTAGCGAACGGCTTCTGGAGGGGAAAGCTGTAACTCTGTGAGATTAATTAACAGAACACTAAGCAGTGTCTCAGAAAGCTTCTTTCCAGTTTTTCTCTAAGGGTATTTTCATTTTCACCGTAGCCCTCCATGGGCTTCCAAATATCACTTTGCAAATTCCACAAGAACAGTCTTAGCGAAAGGCTTCTTGAGGGGAAAGCTGTAACTCTATGTGATGATTTCACAGAACACAAAGAAGTTTCCCAGAAAGCTTCTTTCTCTTTTCTGTCGAAGGATATTTCCTTTGGCCCTCTAGTCTACAAAGGGATTCGAAATATCAGTTCTCAGATTCCACAGAAATAAGGCTAGTAAACCGTTCCACGAAAAGCAGCTGTAACTCTGTGAGTGGAAGTCACACATCACAAAGCAGTTTCGCAGAAAGCTTCTTTCCAGTTTTTCTCTGAGGATATTTTCTGTTTCACCATAGCCCTCCATTGGCTTCCAAATATCACTTTGCAAATTCCACAATAACAGTCTTCTCCGAAGGCTTCTTGAGGGGAAACCTGGAACGCTGTGAGATGATTTCACAGAACACAAAGAAGTTTCTCAGAATACTTCTTTCTCTTTTGTATCAGAGGATATTTCCTTTAGCCTTATACTCTTCAAAGGGATAAGAAATATAAGTTCTCAGATTCCACAGAAAGAAGGCTAGGAAGCAGCTCCACGAAATGCAGCTGTAACTCTGAGTGGAAGTCACACATCACAAAGCAGTTTCTCAGAAAGCTTCTTTCCAATTTTTCTCCGAGGATATTTCCTTTTTTACCCTTGCTCATCAAGGCATTACAAATAACACTTTGCAAATTCCAGAAGAACATGCTTAGCGAACGGCTTCTTGAGGGGAAAGCTGTAACTCTGAGAGATGAATTAACAGAACACTAAGCAGTTTCTCAGAAAACTTCTTTCCAATATTTCTCTGAGGATATTTTTTTTTCACCGTAGCCCTCCATGGGCTTCCAAATATCACTTTGCAAATTGCACAAGAACAGTCTTAGCGAAAGGCTTCTTGACGGTGAAGCTGTATCTCTGTGAGATGATTTCACAGAACACAAAGAAGTTTCTCAGAAAGCTTCTTTCTGGTTTCTATCGGAGGATATTTCCTTTGGCCCTATAGTCTTCCAAGGGATCAGAAATATCAGTTCTCAGATTCCACAGAAATAAGGCTAGCAATCAGCTCCACGAAATACTGCTGTAACTCTGTGAGTGGAAATCACACATCACAAACCACTCTCTCAGAAAGCTTCTTTCCAGTTTTTCTCTGAGTGTATTTTCTTTTTCACTATAGCCCTCCATGGGCTTCCAAATATCACTTTGGAAATTCCACAAGAACTGTAGTAGCGAAAGGCTTCTTGAGGGAAAAGCTGTAACTCTGAGAGATGATTTCACAGAACACAAAGTATTTTCTCAGAAAGCTTCTTTCTCTTTTCTATCGGAGGATATTTCCTTGGGCCCTCTAGTATTCAAAGCGATCCGAAACATCAGTTATCAGATTCCACATAAAAAAGACTAGCAAACAGCTCCAGGAAATGCATCTGAAACACTGAGAGTTGAAGTCACACATCACAAAGCAGTTTCTCAATAAGCTTCTTTCCAGTTTTTCTCTGAGGATATTTTCTTTTTCACCATAGCCCTCCACCGGCTTCCAAATATCACTTTGGAAATTCCTCAAGAACAGTCTTAGCGAAAGGCTTTGAAAGGAAAGCTGTAACTCTTTGAGATGATTTCACAGAAAACAAAGAAGTTTCTCAGAAAGCTTCTTTCTTGGTTCTATCGGAGGATATTTCTTTTGGCCCTATATCCTTCAAAGGGATTCGAATTATCAGTTCTCAGATTCCACAGAAAGAGGGCCAGCAAGCAGCTCCAGAATATACAGCTGTATCTCTGTGAGTGGAGTCAGACATCACAAAGCGGTTTCTCAGAAAGCTTCTTTCCTGTTTTTATCTGAGTATATTTTCTTTTTCACCATAGCCCTCCATGGGCTTCCAAATATCACTTTTCAAATTACACAGGAACTGCCTTAAGGAACAGATTATTGAAGGGAAAGCTGTAACTATGTGAGATGAATTAACAGAACACTAAGCAGTTTCTCAGAAAGCTTCTTTCCAGTTTTTATCTGAGGATATTTCCTTCTTCACAGTAGGCCTCCATGGGCTTTCAAATATCACTTTTCAAATTACACAGGAACAGTCTTGTTTAACAGTTTCTTGAAGGGAAACCTGTACCTCTGTGTGATGAATTAACAGAACACTAAGCAGGTTCTCAGAAAGCTTCTTTAGAGTTTCTATCTGAGGATATTTTCTTTTTCCCCATAGCACTCCATGGGCTTCCAAATATCACTTTGCAAATTCCACAAGAACATTCTGAGCGAAAAACTTCTTGAGGCGAAAGCTGTAACTCTGTGAGATGATTTCACAGAACAGAAAGCAGTTACTCAAAAAGCTTCTTTCCAGTTTTTCTCTGAGGATAATTTCCTTTTCACCATAGCCCTCCATGGGCTTCCAAATATCACTTTGCAAATTACACAGGAACAGTCTCAGGGAACAGCTTTTGAAGGGAAATCTGTAACTCTGTGAGATGAATTTGCAGAACACTAAGCAGTTTCTCATAAAGCTTCTTTCCAGTTTTTATCTGAGGACATTTTCTTTTTCATCATAGCCCTCCAAGAGCTTCTAAATATCACTTTGCAAATTCCAGAAGAACAGACTTAGCGAAAGGCTTCTTGAAGGGAAAGCTGTAACTCTGTGAGATGATTTCACAGTACACAAAGAAGTTTCTCAGAAAGCTTCTTTCCAGTTTTTCTCTGAGGATATTTTCTCTTTCACCATAGCAATCTATGGGCTTCCAAATATCACTTTGCAAATTCCACAAGAACAGGCTTAGCGAACGGCTTCTTGAGGGGATAGCTGTAACGCTGTGAGATGAATTAACAGAAAACTAAGCTGTTTCTCAGAAAGCTTCTTTCCAGTTTTTATCTGTGGATATTTTCTTTTTCACAGTACCCCTCAATTGGCTTCCAAATATCACTTTGCAAATTACAAGGGAACAGTCTTAACGAACAGCTTCTTGAAGGCAAAACTGTAAGTCTGTGAGATGAATTAACAGAATACTAAGAAATTTTTCAGAAAGCTTCTTTCCAGTTTTTATTTGAGGATATTTCCTTTTATTCCATAGCCTCCATGGGCTTCCAAATATCACTTTGCAAATTCCAAAGAACAGTCTTAGCGAAAGGCTTCTTGAGGGGAAAGCTGTAACACTGTGAGATGATTTCACAGAACACAAAGTAGTTTCTCAGAAAGCTTCTTTCCAGTTTTTCCTGAGGATATTTCTTTTTTCACCATAGCCCTCTGGCTTCCAACATCCCTTTGCACCTAATAAGAGCAGTCTTTGCGAACAAATTCCTTGAGGGAAAGCTTTAACTCGTGTGAGATGAATTAACAGAACACTAAGCAGTTTCTCAGAAAGCTTCTCTGGAAGATTTTATCAGAGGATATTTTATTTTTCAAAACAGCTCGCATGGGCTTCCAAATATCACTTTCAAATTCCACAAGAACAGTTATAGCGAAAGGCTTCTTTAGGGAAAAGTTGCAACTCTGTGATGATTTCACGGAACACAATGAAGTTTCAGAAAGCTTCTTTCTTTTTGTTATCGGAGGGATACCTTTGGCCCTATAGTCTTTGTAGCGGATCCGAAATATCAGTTCTCAGATTCCACAGAAAGAAGGCTAGCAACAGATCGACGAAATACAGCTGTAACTCTGTGAATGGGAGTCACACATCACAAAGCAGTTTCTCAGAAAGCTTCTTTCCACTTTTCTCTGAGGATATTTTTTCACCATAGCCCCTATGGGCTTTCAAATATCATCCTTTACAAATTCCACAAGAACAGTATTAGCGAACGGGATCTTGAGGGGAAACTGTAACTCTTGAGATGAATTAGCAGAACACTAAGTTTCTCAGAAAGCTTCTGTCCAGTTTTTCTATGAGGATATTTTTCTTTTTTCGCGAATAGCCCTCCATGGGCTTCCAAATATCACTTTTCAAATTACACAGGAACAGTCTTTAACGAACAGCTTCTTTGAAGCAATGCTATAACTCTGTGAGATGAATTAACAGAACACTAAGAAGTTTCTAGAAAGCTTTTCCAGTTTTATCTGACGAGATTTTCTTTTTCACCATAGCCTCCATGGGCTTCCAAATATTCCTTTGCTAATTCCACAAGAACACTTTTAGCAAAAGGCTTCCTCAGGGGAAAGCTGTAACCTTGTGATGATTTCACAGAACACAAAGTGGTTTCTCAGAAAGCCCTTTCCAGTGTTTCTCTGAGGATATTTTCTTTTTCACCATTGCCCCTCTATGGTCTTCCAAAGATCACTTTGTAAATTGACAAGAACAGTTTTAGCGAACGGCTTTAGGGGAAAGCTGTAACTCTGTGAGAGAAGAATTAACAGAACAGTAAGCAGTTTCTCAGAAAGCTTCTTTCCAGTTTTATCTGAGGATATTTTTTTCACCATAGCCCTCCTTGGCTTCCAAATATCACTTTTCTAATTCCATTATGGTCTTACAGAACAGCTTCTTGAAGGAAAGCTGTAACGCAGTGAGATGAATTAACAGAACACTAAGCAGTTTCTTAGGAAGCTTCTTTCCAGTTTTTATCTGAGGATATTTTCTTTTTCACAGTAGCCTCCAGGGGGCTTCCAAATATCATTTGCAACTAACATGGACACTCTTAGCGAAAGGCTTTGAGGGAAAGGTGTAACTCTGTGAGATGATTTTATTAGAACACAAAGAAGTTTCTCAGAAAGTTTCTCTTTTTATCGGGAGGATATTTCGGCCCTATAGTCTCAAAGGGATCCGAAATATAAGTTCTCAGGATTCCACAGAAAGAGCATAACAAACAGCTCCCTGAAATACAGCTGTAACTCTGTGAGTTTAAATCACACATCCCAAAGCAGTTTCTCAGAAAGTTTTCCCACTATCTGAGGATATTTTCTTTTTTCACCATAGCCCCTATGGAGTTCCAAACATCTCTGTAAATTCCACAAGAACAGGCTTAGCTTAACGGCTTCTTTGAGGGGAAAGCTGTAACTCTGTGAGATGAATTTCAAAACACAAAGTAGTTTCTCAGAAAACTTCTTTTTAGTTTTTCTCTGAGGATATTTTCTTTTTACCATACCAATCTATGGCCTTCCAAACATCACCTTGCAAATTCCACAGGAACAGGCTACGCGAAAGGCTTCTTGAGGGGAAAGCTGTAACTCTGAGAGATGAATTAACAGAACACTAAGCAGTTTCTCAGAAAGCTTCTTTCCAGTTTTTATCTGAGGATATTTTCTTTTTCAACATAGCCCTCCATGGGCTTCCAAATATCACTTTACAATTTCCACAAAAACAGTCGTAGCAAAAGGCTTCTTGAGGGGAAAGCTTTAACTCTGTGACATGATTTCACAGAACACATACAGGTTTCTCAGAAAGCTTCTTTCTCGTTTCTATCGGAGGATATTTCCTTTGGCCCTATAGACTTCAATGGGATCCGAAATATCAGTTCCCAGATTCCACAGAAATAAGGCTAGCAAACAGCTCCAGGAAATACAGCTGAAACTCTGTGAGTGGAAGACACACATCACAAAGCAGTTTCTCAGAGAGCTTCTTTCCAGTTTTTATCTGAGGATATTTTCTTTTTCACCATAGCCCTCTAGGAGCTTCCAAATAACATTTTGCAAATTACACAAGAACTGGCTTAGCGAACGGCTTCTTCAGGAGAAAGCTGTAACTCTGTCAGATGAATTCACAGATCAGAAAGAAGTTTTTCCAAAAGCTTCTTTCTCATTTCTATCACAGGATATTGCCTCTGGCCCTATAGTCTTCCAAGGTTCCCGAAATATCAGTTCTCAGATTCCACAGAAGTAACTCTAGCACACAGCTCCACAAAAAACAGTTGTAACTCACTGAGTGGAAGTCACACATCACAAAGCAGTTTCTCAGAAAGCTTCTTTGCAGGTTTTTACTGAGGATATTTTCTTTTTCCCCATAGCCCTCTATGTGCTTCCAAATATCACTTTGCAAATTCCACAAGAACAGTCTGAGCGAACGGCCTCTGGAGGGGAAGGCTGTAACTCTGTGAGGTAAATTGACAGAACACAAAGCAGTTTCTCAGACAGCTTCTTTCCATTTTTTAACTGAGGATATTTTCTTTTTCCCCATAGCCCTCCATGGGCTTCCAAATATCACTTTGCAAATCCACAAGAACAGTCTTAGCGAAAGGCTTCTTGAGGGGAAAGCTGTAACTCTGTCAGATGAATTCGCAGATCACAAAGATGTTTCTCAGAAAGCTTCTTTGTCATTTCGATCAGAGGATATTTCCATAGGCTCTATAGTCTTCCAAGGGATCCAATATAGCTGTTCTCAGATTCCACATAAATAAGGCCATCAAAGAGCTCCACAAAATACAGCTGTAACTCAGTGAGTGGAAGTCAGACATCTCAAACCCGTTTCTCAGAAAGATTTTTCCAGTTTTTTCCTGAGGATATTTTCTTTTTCACCATAGCCCTCTACGGGCCTCCAAATATCACTTTGCAAATTCCACAAGAACAGTCATAGCGAACGGCTTCTTCAGGAGAAAGCTGTAACTCTGTGAGATGAATTCACAGTACACAAAGCAGTTTTTCAGAAAGCTTCTTTCCAGTTTTTTTCTGAGGATATTTTCTTTATCCCCATTGTCTTAAATGGGCTTAGAAATATCACTTTGCAAATTCCACAAGAACAGTCTTAGCGAAAGGCTTCTTGAGGGGAAAGCTGTAACTCTCTGAGATGAACTCACAGATCACAAAGAAGTTTCTCAGCAAGCTTCTTTCTGATTTTTCTCGGAGGATATTTCCTCTGGCCCTATAGTCTTCCAAGGGATCCGAAATATCAGTTCTCAGATTCCACAGAAATAAGGCTAGCAAACAGATCTACGAAATACAGCTGTAATTTGGTGAGTGGAAGTCACACATAACAAAGCAGTTTCTCAGAAATCTTCTTTCCAGTTTTTATCAGACTATTTTCTTTTTCACCATTGCTCTCTATGGGCTTCCAAATTTCTCTTTTCATATTCCAAAAACACAGTCTTAGCAAATGGCTTCTTGAGGGGAAAGCTGTAACTCTGTGAGATGAATTCACAGAATGCAATCCAGTTTCTAAGAAAGATTCTTTCCAGTGTTTATCTGAGGATATTTTCTGTCTCACCATAGCCCTCAAGGGGCTTCCAAATATCACTTTGCAAATTCCACAAGAACAGTCTTAGGGAAAGGCTTCTTGAGGGGAAAGCTGTAACTCTTTGATATGAATTAACGGAACAAAAAGGAGTTTTCAAAAAGCTTCTTTTCAGGTTTTATCTGAGGATATTTTCTTTCTCCTCATAGCCCTCCATGGGCTTCCAAATATCACTTTACAAATTCCACAAGAACAGTCTTAGCGAAAGGCTTCCTTAGGGGAAATCTGAACTCTGTGTGTGATGATTTCAGAGAACACTCCAAAACGTTTCGAGAGCTTTTTTCTCTTTTTATCAAATAGGATACTTCCTTTGGGTCTCTATAGACTTCCAAGGGATCCGAAAGTTATTCGCCCTCGGGATCTCACAGAAATGAAAGCCATGCCTGATCCCAGGAAATGGCAGATGAACTCCTGAGAGTGAAGTCACAACATCACGCTGTGCCTGTTTTTCCGGCCATCTGTTGAGGCCTGTTTCACCCCAGACCTCTATGGCCCCAAATGAAACTACTTGCACAGCCCCACGAACAGCTCCGGCTAACGGCTTCTTGAGGAGAAGTTGTAATCCCCAGGAGATGAACTCACAGAAAACAAAGCAGATTCTCAGAGCGCTTTCTTTTCCAGTTTTTATTTTGAGGATATTTTTTCCCGCTAGCCCCATGGGCTTCCAAATACCACGCTGCCAATTCAAGTAAGAACAGCCTTATTTAAAGGATTCTTGAGAAGAAAGCTGCATTCTGTCAGATGAATTCACAGGACTACAAAAGAAGTTTCTCAGAACGCTTTCATTTCTATCTGAGGATATTTCCTTTGCTCCCTATAGTCTTCAAGGGATCCTGAAGACAAGTTTTCAGATTCCATAAAAAAAATCCAAACTGCTCCACGAAATACACAGCTGTAACTCAGTGAGTGAAGTCACACATCACAAAGCAGTTTCTCAGAAAGCTTCTTTCCAGTTTTTATCTGAGGATATTTTTCACCAGCTCCTCTATGGGCTTCCAAGTATCACTTTGCAAATTCCATTGGCAACAGTCTTAGTGAACGGCTTCTTGAGGAGGAAGCTGTAACTGTGTGGGAGATGAATTCACAGAACACAAAGCAGTTTCTCAAAGCCTTCCCAACTCTTTTCTGAGGGATATTTTCTTTTATCCCCATAGCCTTCAAGGCTTCCAAATATTACCTTGCAAATTCCACATGAACAAAGGCATGAAAGGCTTTGAGGGAGCTGTAACTCTGTGAGATGAATACACAGATCTCAAAAGAGTTTCTCAGAAAGCTTCCCTTCATTTCCCATCGGGATAGGATTTCCTTTGGCCTTATAGTCTTCCCAAGGATCCAAATATCGCCTCAGATTCCACAGAAATAAGGCTAGCAAACATCTCCACCTAAATACAGCTGTAACTCAGTAAGTGGGAAGTCACACATCACAGCAGTTTCTCAGAAACCTTCTTTGCAGGTTTTATCTGAGTTATTTCTTTTTCACCACAGCCCCTAGGCTTCCCAAATACTTTGCAAATTCCACAAGAACAGTCTTAGTGAAAGGCTTTGAAGGAAAGCTGTAAACCCCGTGATGAATTCAAAGATCACTAAGAAGTTTCAGGAAAGCTTTTTCTCAATACTATCGGAGACTATTTCCTTTGTGCCTATAGTCTTCCAAGGGAACAGAATTATCAGTTCTCAGATTCCACAGAAAGAAATCTAGCAAACAGCTCCACGAAATACAGCTGTAACTCAGTGAGTGGAAGTCACACATCACAAAGCAGTTTCCCAGAAAGCCTCTTTTTCCCAGTTTTATGAGGATATTTTCTTTTTTCACCATAGCCCTCTTAGGCTCAAAATACTTTGCAAATTCCAGAAGAACAGTCTTATCGGTTCGGATTCTTGAGGAGAAAGCTGTAACTCTGTGAGATGACCACAGAACACCAAAGCAGTTTCTCAGAAAGCTTCTTTCCAGTTTTTTATCTGAGGATATTTCTTTTATCCCCATAGCCTCCATGGGCTTCCAAATATCACTTTGCAAATTCCACAAGAACAGTCTTAGCTGAAGGCTACTTGAGGGGAAAGCTGTAACCTGTAAGATGAATACACAGATCACAAAAGTTTCAGAAAGTTTCTTTTTCATTGCTATGGAGGACATTTACTGGCCCCATAGTCTTCCATGGGATCCAAAATATCAGTCCTCAGATCCAAATAGAAATAAGGCTAGTAAACAGCTCCAGGAAATACAGCTCTAACTCCAGTGAGTGGAAGTCACAACAACACAAAAAGCAGTTTCTCAGAAAGCTTCTTTCCAGTTTTTTATCTGAGGATATTTTCTTTTTTCACCATTGCTCCCCTATGGGCTTCCAAATATCACTTTTCAAATTCCACAAGATCAGTCTTAGCTTAACGGCTTTGAGGAGAAAGCTGTAATTCTGTGAGATGAATTCACAGAAAACAAAGCAGTTTCTCAGAAAGCTTCTTTCCCCTTTTTATCAGAGAATATTTTCTTTTTACCCATAGCCGTATGCAGTAAGCCCAAATATCACTTTGCAAATTCCACAAGCAACAGTCTTCGTGGAAAGGGCGCCCTACGGAAAGCTGCTGTAACCCCGTGAGATGAATTTCACAGATCAGAGTTTCTCAGAAAGCTTCTTTCTCATTTCCATTGGAGGATATTTGCTTTGGCCTTAGAGTCTTCCAAGGGATCCGAAATATCAGTTCTCAGTTTCCACAGAAATAAGGCTACGAAACAGCTACAGGAAATACAGCTCTGAATCTGTGAGTGGAAGTCACACATCACAAAGCAGTTTCTCAGAAAAATTCTTTCCAGTGTTTATCTGACAATATTTTCTTTTTCACCATAGACATCTATGGGCTTGCAAATATCACTTTGCAAATTCCACAAGAAGAGTCTTAGAAAACGGCTTCCAGAGGGGAAAGCTGTAACTCTGTGAGATGAATTCACAGAACACAAAGGAGTTTCTCAGATAGCTACTTTCCAGTTTTTACCTGAGGATATTTTCTTTTTCCCCATAGCCCTCCATGAGCTTCCTAATATCACTTTGCAAATTCCACAAGAACAGTCTAAGCCAAAGGCTTCTTGAAGGAAACCTCTAACTCTGTCAGATGAATTCACAGATCACAAAGAAGTTTCTCAGAATGATTCTTTCTCATTTCTCTCGGAGGATATTTGCTTTGGCCTTATAGTCTTCCAAGGGATCCGAAATATCAGTTCTCAGATTCCACAGAAATAAGGCTACCAAACAGCTACAGGAAATACAGCTCTGACTCTGTGAGTGGAAGTCACACATCACAAAGCAGTTTCTCAGAAAGCTTCTTTCCAGTTTTTATCTGAGGATATTTTCTTTTTCACCATAGCCCTCTATTGGCTTCCAAATATCACTTTGAAAATTCCACAAGGACAGACTTAGCGAACGGCTTCTTGAGGGGAAAGCTGTAACTCTGTGAGAAGAATTCACAGATCACAAAGAAGTTTCTCAGAAAGCTATTTCCTCCTTTCTATCAGCGAATATTTCCTTCGGCCTGGAGTCTTCCAAGCGATGCGAAATATCACTTCTCAGATTCCAAAGTAATAAGGCTAGCAAACAGCACCAAGAAATACAGCTGTAACTCAGTGAGTTGAAGTCACATCACAAACCAGTTTCTCGAAACTTTCAATCCAGTTTTTATCTGAAGATATTTTCTTTTCCCCATAGCCCTCCGCTTGGGCACAAATATCACGTTGCCAATTTGCAAAGGAACAGTCTTTGGCGAGCTGGGAGAAGTGTAACTCTGTGGGATGAATTCACGATCACAAAGAACATGAAAGCTTCCTTCTCGTTTCTATCGGAGGATATTTCCTTTGGACCTATAGTCTTCCAACGTATGAGCGAAATATCAGTTCTCAGATTCCACAGAAATAAGGCAAGCAAACAGCTGCACGAAATACAGCTGTAACTCCAGTGAATTGGAACTCACACATCCTGTCTGATTTCTCAGCTTCCTTCCAGTTTTATCGAGGATATTTTCTTTTTTCTAGCCCTCTACGGGCTTCCAAATACTCAATTTGGCAAAGTCCTGGGAACAGCTGCCAGCACAGGGGAGGCAGCTCTGTGAGATGAATTCACAAAACACAAAGCACTTTCTCAGAAAGCTTCTTTCCAATTTTTATCTGAGGATATTTTCTTTTTTCCATTAGCCCTCCATGGGCTTCCAAATATCACTTTTAGATTCCACAGGAGCTAAGATGTAGCGAAAGGCCGCCGGGGAGTAGCTGTAACTCCTGTCAGATGAATTCACAGATCCGCAAGGGTGTGCGTTGAACATATGAACTCTCTCAGGAGGGGCATTTCCTTGGCCTACTTAGTCTTGATGGGATCCGTCTCATGGGTTCTCAGATTCCCACAGAAAGGCTATGGCAGCTCCACGAAAATACAGCTGTAACTGAGTGAGTGGAAGTCACACACCACAAACCAGTTTCTCAGAAAGCTTCTTTTCTGTGTTTATCTGAGCATATTTTCTTTTTTCCCCATAGCCTCCATGGGCTTCCAAATATCACTTTGCAAATTACTGTAACAGTCTTAGCGAACTTGGTTTCTGCTTGGGCAGGAAAGCTGCTCAACTCTATGGGAATGAATTCCACAGAACACTAGCCAGTTTCTCAGGTAGCTTCTTTTCAGTTTGTATTTTAGGATGTTTTCTTTTTCCCAAGCCCTCCATGGGCCCAAATATCTTTGCAAATTCACAGAACAGTCTTAGCGAAAGACTTCTTGAGAAAGCTGTAACTCAGTGAGATGCATTCACCATGATCACAAGAAGTTTCAGAGAAGCCTTCTCCTTTCTCTCATAGGATATTTCCTTTGGCTATAGTCTTCTAAAGGGATCAAAATATCAGTTCTCAGATTCACAGAGAAAGAAGGCAAACAAATATCACAGAAATACAATATATCTCGAGTGAGTGGAAGTCCCCGCATATCAAGAGACTCCAGTTCTCAAAAGCCTTTTCCGATCATTTATCTAAATTATGCTCTTCACCATAGCCTCTGACAGGCTGATCACTTTGCCAGTGCAGTGGAGTGCTTGGCTTCAGAGAGCTTCCTGGCTCTGCGGAGGATGGTGCAGGCTTACAGGGGAGTTTCTCAGACCAACTGCCAGTTTTGTCATTGTTTCTTTTCCCCATAACCTCCGTGACCCTAATAAGCAGCACGGGAATTACGAGGCTGGTCAAGCCAAGGAGCTGGAGGGACTTCTCCTTTCTGCTCCATGAGATTCTGGATACTTGAGATTTCTCCGGTGGATGCGCCTGAAACTCTCTGGGAGGATATGTTGTTTTCGTCTTACCGATGTACCGGGGATCAAAATATCGTTCTCAAGTTACACCAGAAATAAGGCTTCAACATTGCGGGGAGACCAAGCTCATTTCCTGTAGAGCGCCGAATGCATCTGGCTGGTTTCTCGGTTTCGCCAGTATTTATCCCGGATAAGCACTGCCATAAATTTCATTGACTCATCTCTTTGATTCACGAGGTTTTGTAGCAGGCAAGCCTGCTGGTGAAGCTGCAACTCTGTGAGAGAATCTGAATACCGAGAAAGGAATCTCGAAAGCGTTTCTCCTCTATCGTGTTTGCTAAACTGGGTTTCCAAAGGTAGTGAGCTCTCCGCTCAATTCCGACCAATTAAACAAAACGGCGGCAAAGAAATAAAACTACCATCGGTGATTTGAAGTCATGCAATAGTTTCTCAAGAACTTTCATTCCCGGATTTTATCTGAAGATATTTTCTTTTTCCCATAGCCTCATGGGCTGTCCTCTTTCAATTCCGGGCTGGTCAGCAGTACTTCTTGAAGAAGCTGTAACTTCGGATGATTCTGATCTGAAGTTTCTCAGAAGGCTTTCTTCTCAAGCCTTTTCGGATTTTCCTTTGGCTATATCTTCAAAGGGCCGAGAATATCGTTCCTCGTTTCACGAAAGGGCTAATGGCTGGTGCTGATAGGCTATACGACTTCATTCCGGAATGTACATCTGAAACCGATTTCCTAGAAACTGCGCTGGATTTTGCCTCGGGGACCTCGTGCCTATTTTCTGCAACCCTCTTTTGGGCTTTGAACTCTCCTTTGGTCCCCAGGCCAGATCGCCTTGAACGACTTCTTAGAGAGGAAATATTCATGAGAGAATTCACAAGACAGGCTGGGAGTTTCTCAAGAAAGCTACTTCCAGGTTGCTCAGAGTTCATTTTCTTTCTAGGCCTCATGGGCTTCCAATCTCCACTTGCACACCAATTCCTCCGAGGCACAAGTCTTAGGAAGGCTTCATGGCAGGCGCTGCTGCTCTGTGAGGATGATTACAGGTCTGAGACCTCAGAATTTTCTTTGTCATTTCCTGGGAGGATATTTCTCGCTTTGTCCTAGTCTTCAGCAGTTCTAGAGGCTCTCAAACTCAGTTCCACGAAATGAAATTTCATGGCCATCCGGCTCCACATTTCTCAGCTCAGGTGGAGTGGAGTCTTGCAGTTAATTGGTTCCACAAAGTAGGGTTTCTCAGCTGCTTTCAGGTTGCCTCTAGAGGTCATTTGCTTTTTCTTAGCAACCTCTGTGACTCAATCTCAACAGTTCAGAGAAGACAGTCTTGTGAGCGACTGGGAAGAGAAGCTGCACTATCTCATAGGATGATTCACAGAACACAAGAAACAGGTTTCTCAAAGCTGCTTTTCCCTTTTTATCCTAGAGACTTTTCTTTCCCATCCTCAGGCCTTCCAATCTCCTTCAACAGAATTAGAAAAACTCATCTTCAGCAGACTTCACTGGAGGAAAGCTGCCATCTATGAGTGATCTGCCAGAATCACAACAATTTATCAGCTTCTCCTCATTCTACTCTCAGCAGGACTCATTTTGCTTTTATTTCCTGATTTCCAGGATAAAATAAATTAATTCCTAGTTCATGGCTCAATTCCTTGCCATCTACAAACACGACAACTCAGTAGGGTGGGAATCACCACATCACAAAACAAGTTTCTCAGAAAGCTTCCTTCCAGGTTTTTATCTGAGATATTTTCTTTTCTTCCTGAGCTTCCATCCTCATTAAGGCAAGTCCCAAGGGTGATCCTTGACAAGACTTCTTTGGAGGCGCAACCTCAGGGTCAATTCTGAAACACAGAAACAGTTTCTCCAGAAGATTCTTCCAGAGTTTTCCTCCTGGGGACCTATTTTCTTTCCATCAGATAACCCTGCATGGCTTCAAATATCATGCCGTTCTGAGGTAATTGGCAGAGAACTGCCAGGGAAGAAGCCCTAAACTCCTAATAGAGATAATTCACAGATCCCCACAAAGTCTCTAGATTCAGTTCTTTTCCTCCAATTTCTCAAATCATTTTCTTTGATCCTCAGGCCAGGATAAATCATCAGGTCAGTTACGAAACAGAACTCAAAACATCCACGAGAAAGTGGCTGTAACTGGGGTAGTGGAATCCTACAGGCTCAGTTTTACAAAGCTACTGTGTTTGCTCTCAACTTTCTTACATGGCCTCAGGGCTTCCAATCTCATTCCCAGGGTTTGGAATACCGTGACTGACTGCCGGAAATGACTTTCTATTGCGGATGATTACCCGTTAGTATTCAGCGTGCCTACTCCAGTAGCTTCTTTCCAGTTTCATATTTTGAGAGATCGACGACACTGTGCACCTAAACCTCAGGCCTGACCCTCTTTGCCGATTCCACAGGCTGTTCTTGGCAGAAAGGGATTTGTGAGAGAGAAGCAATGTCAGGAGTCACCAGGATCACCAAGGAACCTCAGAAGCTGCCTCTGGCTCTTTGGGAGGATCAGTAAAGTTTATTTCCATAGTCCTTCCCAAGGGATAAATCATCGTTCTCAAGTTACTGAAGAGCTAAACAACAAACTCAAATCTGACTACAAACTCCCAGGTGATTGATGCCTCTGGCTGGAGTTTTCTCAAGAAGATTCGCCAGTGTTTGTCTGAGATGTGCCACTGCCACCGGCCCCTCTGGGGCTTCCCAAATCCTCAGCACAGTTCCTGAAGGTCTTGTGGGGCCGGGTACTCCCAGGAGGCTGGCCTCAGGATGGTGCAGACTTTCGGGAGTTTCTCAGGTCTTCATGGGTTTTACCTGGGGATGCTGCTGCCTCCATGAGGCTTCCACAATGCTCGCTTTTGTTCACGAACTGGTCAGGCCAGGGAGGCTGGGAGGAGCCTCAGCTCTGTCTGGATGAATTCTGGGTCTGAGGTTTCTGGGAAGCGGGTTCTTTCCTCAGGCTCTCTCAGGAGGATATTTGCTTTGACACCATAGATAGCTTCCAGGGGATCAGGCTCGTTCTCAAGTTCCCTGCAATGAGGCTACTGAGCAGCTCTGTCTGTGAGGTGGAATGCTCATCTGGCTGGATTTCTCAGAAACTGCCAGTTTTCTCAGAGGATCATTTTCTGCCATAAGCCCTCCAAGCTGAGCTGGCTGTCTTTGAAGAATACAAAGGGTTGGGCTTCAGCGTTGAAGCTTTCCTGGAGGCTGCCATCCAGAAAAGATTGCAGAAAGCTAAAGAAATTTCTCAGAAACCCCTGTTTCCTCTTTTCCTCAGGCAGAACTCAGCTGTGATGGGTCTTGAAATATGCTTCTCAGAATTCCAATCAACCAGGCTGGAAACTGGCACCAAGAAACACATAAACTCGTGCGTTGATCACTGAATACGTTTCTCGACTTTTCGATCCAGGACTGCATCGCAGTCATTTTCGCGCTGCCTCATGGGCTTGATATCCATTTACTTAATTTACGAACAGTCTTATGAGAACCATGGGGGAAAGGTGCAACTCTGAGGATGATTCACGAATCCGAAGAATTTCTCGAAGGCTTCCGCCTAGTTTCTATCGGAGGGCTATTTTCACTTTGGACCTATATTGAATATTATATAAAGGCTCATCGATTTCCTCAGGATTTGCGAAATGAGACGACGAACATTTTGAGGCTCTGGGCATAACTCCGTGGAATTTGAACTCACGCATCTGTACAGGTTATAAGAAGCACACCGGTTTTATCTAGGATATTTTCTTTTCACCATAATATCTGAGACTTCAAAATCAATTAGCCAAAAGATCCTAAAGAATAATATAGCCAGACAGCTTCTTTAGGGGGAAAATAAAACTCTATAATGAGATGAATTCTGAAACCACAAAGCAGTTTCTCAGAAAGCTTCTTTCCGAATTTTTATCGAGGATATTTTCTTTTCATTAGCCCTCCATGGGCACAAATATCACTTGCAGATTCCACAAGAACAGTCTTAGCGAAAGGCTACTTGAGGCTAAAGCTGTAACTCTGTCAGATGAATTCACAGATCACAAAGAAGTGTCTGACAGTTAGTTTCTTTCTCATTTCTCTCGGAGAATATTTCTTTGGCCCTGTAGTCTTCGATGGGATCCGATATATCAGTTCTCAGATTCCACAGAAAGAAGGCTAGCAAACAGCTCCACGAAATACAGCTGTAACTGAGTGAGTGGAAGTCACACACCACAAACCAGTTTCTCAGAAAGCTTCTTTTCTGTGTTTATCTGAGCATATTTTCTTTTTCCCCATAGCCCTCCATGGGCTTCCAAATATCACTTTGCAAATTCCACAAGAACAGTCTTAGCGAAAGACTTCTTGAAGAGAAAGCTGTAACTCTGTGAGATGAATTCACAGATCACAAAGAAGTTTCTCAGAAAGCTTCCTTCTCATTTCTCTCGGAGGATATTTCCTTTGGCCCTATAGCCTTCAAAGGGTTCTGAAATATCAGTTCTCAGATTCCACAGAAATAAGGCTAGCAAACAGATCCACGAAATACAGATGTAACTCTGTGAGTGGAAGTCAAACATCACAAAGCAGTTTCTCAGAGCTTCTTTCCAGTTTTTCTCTGAGGATAATTTGTTTTTCACCATAGCCCTCTATGGGCTTCCAAATATCACTTTGCAAATTACACAAGAACAGGCTTAGCAAACGGCTTCGTGAAGGGACAGCTGTAACTCTGTGAGATGAATTAACAGAACACTAAGCAGTTTCTCAGAAGGCTTCTTTCCAGATTTCATCTGAGGATATTTCCTTTTCACCATAGCCCTCTATGGGCGTTGAAATATCACTTTGCAAATTCCACAGGAACAGGCTTAGCGAAAGGCTTCTTGAAAGGAAAGCTGTAAGTCTGTGAGATGATTTCACAGAACACAAAGAAGTTTCTCAGAAAGCTTCTTTCTCTCTGTTATCGGAGGATATTTCCAATGGTCTATAGTTCTCAAAGGAATGCGGAATATCTCTTCTCAGATTCCACAGAAATAAAGCTAGCAACATATCCACGAAATACAGATGTAACTCTGTTAGTGGGAAGTCACACATCACAAAGTAGTTTCTCAGAAAGTTTCTTTTCCACTTTTTCTCTCTGAGGATATTTTCTTTTCACCTCATATCCTCCATGGGCTTCCAACATCACATTGCAAAATTCCATAAGAACAGGTTAGCTAACGGCTTCTGAGGGTAGCCGCAGAACTCTGTGAGATGAATTAACACAACACTAAGCAGTTTCAGAAAGCTTTTCCAGATTTCATCTGAGGATATTTCCGCTTTTCACCGTGAAATCTATGTGGGCACGAAATATCACTTTGCAAATTCCACAACAACAGGCATAGGAAAGGCTTCTGAGGGGAAGCTGTAACTGTGTGAGATGATTTCGCAGAAGAAAAAAGAAGTTTTTCAGAAAGCTTTGTTATCGAAGATATTTCCTTTGGCCCTAGTCTTCAGCGATCCTAAAAAATCAGTTCTCAGATTCCACAGAAATAAGGCTAGCAACAGATCCACAAAATACATAGATGTAACGCTGTGAGGAAGTCACACATCACATAGTTTCTTGTTATCTTTCAGTTTTTCTCTGAGGATATTTTTCTTTTTTTTACCATAGCCCCTCTTTAAAGGCTTCCAACATGACGCTGTAAATTCCAACTACAGGCTTAGCAAAGGACTTCGAAGGAAAAGCTGTAACTCTGTGAGATGAATTAACAGAACGCTTAAGCAGCTTTCTCAGAAAGCTTCTTTCCTGATTTCATCTGAGGATATTTCCCTTTCACCGTAGCCTCTATGGGCATCGAATATCACTTGCCAATTCCACAAGAACTGGCTTAGCGAAAGGCTTTGAGGGGAGCTGTAACTCTGTGAGATGATTTCACAGAACACAAAGAAGTTTCAGAAAGCTTTTCTCTTGTTATCGGAGGATATATCCATTGGCCCTATAGTCTTCAAACGGATCTGGAAATATCAGTTCTTTAGGATTCCACAGAAATAAGGCTAGCACACAGATCTACAAATACAGATGTAACTCTGTGAGTGGAAATCACATCACAAAGCAGTTTCTGTGAAAGCTTCTTTCCAGTTTTCTCTTGAGGATATTTTCTTTTCAACATTGCCTCCATGGGCTTCCAATTATCACTTTGCAAATTCCACACAAGAATAGTCTTAGTGAACTATTTCTTGAGGGGAAAGCTGTAACACTGTGAGATGAATTAACAGAACACTATGCAGTTTCTCAGAAAACATTCTTTCCAGATTTCTGAGGATATTTCCTTTTCACCGTAGGCCCCTATGGGCATCGAAATATCACTTTGCATATTGCAGAAGAACAGGTTTGGCTAATGGCTTCTGAGGGGAAAGCCAACCTGTGGTGAGTAGATCATCATTTCATTGCAGCACAGCAGTTTCTAGGACGCTTCTTTCTTTGTTATCGCAAAATATTTCCTTTGGCCCTATAGACTTTAAAGATCCGAAATATCAGTTCTCAGATTCCACAGAAATAAGGCTAGCAAACAGATACCCGAAATGCAGAGATGTAACTCTAGAGTGGAAGTCACACATCACAAAGCAGTTTCTCAGAAAGTTTTCAAGTTTTACGCTGAGGATATTTTCTTTTTCACATTATCCAGCCAAGGGCTTCCCAAATATCAATTTCTGTACTCCACAAGAACAGACTTAGTTTAACGCTTCTGAGGAAAGCTGTAACTCTGTGAGATGAATTAACAGAACACTCAAGTGCTTCAGAAAGCTTCTTTCCAGATTTCATCTGAGGATATTTCCCTTTTCACCGTAGCCATCTATGGGCATCGAAATATCACTTTGCAAATTCCACAAGAACAGGCTTAGAGAAAGCCTTCTTGAGGGGAAAGCTGTAAGTCTGTGAGATGATTTCACAGAACACAAAGAAGTTTCTCAGAAAGCTTCTTTCTCTTTGTTATCGGAGGATATCTCCTTTGGCCCTATAGTCTTCAAAGGGATCCGAAATATCTGTTCTCAGATTCCACAGAAATAAGGCTAGCAAACAGATCCATGAAATACAGATGTAACTCTGTTAGTGGAAGTCACACATCACAAAGCAGTTTCTCAGAAATCTTCTATTCAGTTTTTCTCTGAGGATATTTTCTTTTTCACCACAGCCCTCAACGGGCTTCCAAATATCACTTTGCAAATTCCACAAGAAGAGGCTTAGCAAACGGCTTCTTGATGGGAAAGCCGTAACTCTGTGAGATGAATTAACAGAACACTAAGCAGTTTCTCATAAAGCCTCTTTCCAGATTTCATCTGAGGATATTTCCCTTTTCACCGTCGCCGTCTAGGGCATTGAAATATCACTTTGGAAATTCCACAAGAACTGGCTTCGCAAAAGGCATCTTGAGGGGAAAGCTGTAACTCTGTGAGATGATTTCACAGAACACAAAGAAGTTTCTCAGAAAGATTCTTTCTCTTTGTTATCGGAGGATATTTCCTTTGGCCCTATAGTCTTCAATGGGATCCGAAATATCAGTTCTCAGATTCCACAGAAATAAGGCTAGCAAACAGATCCACGAAATGCAGATGTAACTCTGTGAGTGGAAGTCAGACATCACAAAGCAGTTTCTGAGATAGCTTCTTTCCAGTTTTACGCTGAGGATATTTTCTTTTTCACAATATCCTGCCATGGTCTTCCAAATATCACTTTGCAAATTCCACAAGAACAGACTTAGCGAACGGCTTCTTGAGGGGAAAGCTGTAACTCTGTGAGATGAATTAACAGAATACTAAGCAGTTTCTAAGAAAGCTTCTTTCCAAATTTCATCTGAGGATATTTCCCTTTTCACCGCAGCCCTTTATGGGCATTGAAATATCACATTGCAAATTCCACCAGAACAGGCTTAGCGAAAGGGTTCCTGAGGGGAAAGCTGTAACTCTGTGAGATGATTTCACAGAACACAAAAAAGTTTCTCAGAAAGCTTCTTTCTCTTTGTTATCGGAGGATATTTCCTTTGGCCCTATAGTCTTCAAAGGGATCCGAAATATCTGTTCTCAGATTTCACAGAAATAAGGCTTGCAAACAGATCCGTGAAATACAGATGTAACTCTGTGAGTGGAAGTCACACATCACAAAGCAGTTTCTCAGAAAGCGTCTTTCCAATTTTTCTCTGAGGATATTTTCTTTTTCACCATAGCCCTCTAGGGGCTTCCAAATATCACTTTGCAAGTTCCACAAGAACAGGCTTAGCGAACGGCTCCTTGAAGGGAAAGCCGTAACTCTGTGAGATGAATTAACAGTACACTAAGCAGTTTCTCAGAAAGCCTCTTTCCAGATTTCATCTGAGGATATTTCCCTTTTCACTGATGCCCTCTAGGGCATCGAAATATCACTTTGGAAATTCCACAAGAACAGGCTTAGAGAAAGGCATCTTGAGGGGAAAGCTGTAACTCTGTGAGATGATTTCACAGCACAAAAAGAAGTTTCTCAGAAAGCTTCTTTCTTTGTTATCGGAGATATTTCCTTTGTCCCTATAGTCTCAAAGGATCCGAAATATCAGTTCTCAGATTCCACAGAAATAAGGCTAGCAAAACAGATCCCCCTAAATGGTGATGTATCCTGTGAGGGAAGTCACACATCACAAAGCAGTTTCTGAGATAGTTTCTTTCCAGTTTTACTCTTGAGGATATTTTCTTTTCACAATATTCCGCCATGGGCTTCCAAATATCACTTGCAAATTCCACAAGAACAGACTTAGCTTAACGGGCGCCTTGAGGGGAAAGCTGTAACTCTGTGAGATGAATTAACAGGAATACTAAGCTGTTTCTAAGAAAGCTTTCTTTCCAAATTTCATCTGAGGATATTTCCTTTTCACCATAGCCCTGTAAGGCCTTCCAAATATCACTTTGCAAATTCCACAAGAACATTCTTAGCCAAAGGCTTCTTGAGGGGAATGCTAAAACTCTGTGAGATGATTTCACAGAACACAAAGAATTTTCTCAGTAAACTTCTTTCTCTTTTGTATCACAGGATATTTCCTTTGGCCCTGTAGTCTTCAGAGGGATCCGAAATATCAGTTCTCAGATTCCACAGAAATAAGGGTAACAAGTAGCTCCACGAAATACAGCTGTAACTCTGTGAGTGAAAGTCACACATCATAAAATACTGCCTCAGAAAGCTTCTTTCCAATTTTTCTCTGAGTATATTGTCTTTTTCACCATAGCCCTCCATGGGCTTCCAAATATCACGTTGCAAATTCCACAACTACAGTCTTAGCGAACGGCTTCTGGAAGGGAAAGCTGTAAGTCTGTGAGATTAATTAACAGAACACTAAACAGTGTCTCAGAAAGCTTCTTTCCAGTTTTTCTCTAAGGGTATTTTCTTTTTCACTGTAGCCCTCCATGGGCTTCCAAATATCACTTTGCAAATTCCACAAGAACAGTCTTAGCGAAAGGCTTCTTGAGGGGAAAGCTGTAACTCTATGAGATGATTTCACAGAACACAAAGAAGTTTCCCAGAAAGCTTCTTTCTCTTTTCCATCGAAGGATATTTCCTTTGGCCCTCTAGTCTACAAAGGGATTCGAAATATCAGTTCTCAGATTCCACAGAAATAAGGCTAGCAAACCGTTCCACGAAATGCAGCTGTAACTCTGTGAGTGGAAGTCACACATCACAAAGCAGTTTCGCAGAAAGCTTCTCTCCAGTTTTTCTCTGAGGATATTTTCTGTTTCACCATAGTCCTCCATTGGCTTCCAAATATCACTTTGCAAATTCCACAATAATGTCTTCTCCTAAGGCTTCTTGAGGGGAAATTCTGGAACGCTAGAAATGATTTTCACTAGAACATTAAAGAAGCTAGAATACTTTTCTCTTTGTATCAGAGGATATTTCCTTAGCCTTATACTCTCTCAAAGGGATAAGAAATATAAGTTCTCAGATTCCACAGAAAGAAGAGTTAGAAAACAGCCCACGAAATGCAGCTGTAACTCTGAGTGGAAGTCACATCACAAAGCAGTTTCGTGAAAGCTTCTTCCACTTTCCTCTGAGGACATTTTTCACCATAGCCCTCTGGGCTTCCAAATATCCCTTTACAAATTCCACAAGAGCAGTCTTTGCTAACGAATTCTTGAGGGGAAAGCTTTAACTGTGTGAGATGAATTAACAGAACACTAAGCAGTTTCTCAGAAAGCTTCTTTCCAGTTTTTATCATAGGATATTTTATTTTTCAAAACAGACCCACATGGGCTTCCAAATATCACTTTTCAAATTCCACAAGAACAGTCCTAGCGAAAGGCTTCTTGAGGGAAAAGCTGCACCTCTTTGAGATGATTTCATGGAACACAATGAAGTTTCTCAGAAAGCTTCTTTCTCTTTGTTATCGGAGGATAATTCCTTTGGCCCTATAGTCTTTAAAGGGATCCGAAATATCAGTTCTCAGATTCCACAGAAAGAAGGCTAGCAACAGATCAACGAAATACAGCTGTAACTCTGTCAATGGGAGTCACACATCACAAAGAAGTTTCTCAGAAAGCTTCTTTCCACTTTTTCTCTGAGGATATTTTCTTTTTCACCATAGCCCTCTATGGGCTTTCAAATATCACTTTACAAATTCCACAAGAACAGTTTTAGCGAACGGGATCTTGAGGGGAAACTGTAACTCTTTGAGATGAATTAGCAGAACACTAAGAAGTTTCTCAAAAAGCTTCTGTCCAGTTTTTCTATGAGGATATTTTCTTTTTCACCATAGCCCTCTATGGGCTACCCAATATCACTTTGAATATTCCACAAGAACAGGCTTAGCAAATGGCTTCTTGAGGGGAAAGCTGTAACTCTGTGAGATGAATTAACAGAACACTAAGCAGTTTCTCAGAAAGCTTCTCTCCAGATTTCATCTGAGGATATTTCCTTTTTCACCGTTGCCTTCTATGGGCATCGAAATATCACTTTGCAAATTCCACAAGCACAGGATTAGCGAAAGGCTTCTTGAGGGGAAAGCTGTAACTCTGTGAGATGATTTCAGAGAACAGAAAGAAGTTTCTCAAAAAGCTTCTTTCTCTTTGTTATCGGAGGATATTTCCTTTGGCCCTATAGTCATCAAAGGGATCCGAAATATCCGTTCTCCGATTCCACAGAAATAAGGCTAGCAAACAGATTCACGAAATAGAGATGTAACTCTGTGAGTGGAAGTCACACATCACAAAGCAGTTTCTCAGAAACCTTCTTTCCAGTATTTCTCTGAGGATATTTTCTTTTCCACCATAGCCCTCTATGGGCTTCCAAATATCACTTTGCAAATTCCACAAGAACACGCTTAGCAAACGGCTTCTTGAAGGGAAAACTGTAACTCTGTGAGATGAATTAACAGAACACTAAGCAGGTTCTCAGAAAGCTTCTTTCCAGATTTCATCTGAGGATATTTCCCTTTTCACCGTAGACCTCAATGGGCATCGAATTATCACTTTGCAAATTCCACAATAATAGACTTAGAGAAAGGCTTCTTGAGGGGAAAGCTGTAACTCTGTGGGATGATTTCACAGAACACAAAGAAGTTTAACAGCAAGCTTCTTTCTCTTTGTTATCGGAGGATATTTCCTTAGGCCCTATAGTCTTCAACGGGATCCGAAATATCTGTTCTCAGATTCCACAGAAATAAGGCTAACAAAGAGATCCACCAAATACAGATGTAACTCTGTGACTGGAAGTCTCACATCACAAAGCAGTTTCTCAGAAAACTTCTTTCCAGTTTTTCTCTGTGGATATTTTCTTTTCCACCATAGCCCTCTATGGGCTTCCAAATATCACTTTGCAAATTCCACAAGAACAGGCTTAGCGAACGGCTTCTTCAGGGGAAAGCTGTAACTCTGTGAGATGAATTAACAGAACACTAAGTAGTTTCTCAGAAAGCTTCTTTCCAGATTTCATCTGAGGATATTTCAATTTTCACCGTAGACCTCAATGGGCATCGAAATATCACTTTGCAAACTCCACAATAATAGGCTTAGAGAAAGGCTTCTTGAGGGGAAAGCTGTAACTCTGTGTGATGATTTCACAGACCACAAAGAAGTTTCACAGAAAGCTTCTTTCTCTTTGTTATCGGAGGATATTTACTTTGGCCCTAGAGTCTTCAAAGGGATCTGAAATATCCGTTCTCAGATACCACAGAAATAAGGGTAGCATACAGGACCAATGAAATACGATGTAACTCTGTGAGTGGAAGTCACACATCACATTGCAGTTTCTCAGAAAGCTTCTTTCCACTTTTTCTGAGGATATTTCTTTTTTCAGCTTAGCCCTAAGGGCTTCCTAGATACCACTTTGAAAAATTCCACAAGAACAGTAAGATGAAGGACCGGGCTCTTGAGGGGAAAAAAGCTGCACTCTGTGAGTTGAATTAACAGAAATACTAAGCAGATTCTCAATGCTTCTTTCCAGATTTCATGTGAGGGTATTTCCTTTTTCACCATAACCCCCTTTGGGCATGGAAATATCACTTTGCAAATTCCATAAGAACAGGCTTAACGTAAGGCTTCCTGAGGGGAAAGCTGTAACTCTGTGAGATGAATTAACAGAACACTAAGCAGTTTCCTCAGAAAGTTTCTTTTCCCCAGATTTCATCTGAGGATGTTTCCTTTTCATCAGAGCCTCTCTACGGGCATCAAATATCACTTGAAAAATTCCGCAAGAACAGGCTTTAGCGAACGGCTTCTTGAGGGGAAAGCTGTAACTCTGTGAGATGAAACAACAGAACACTAAGCAGTTTCTCAGAAAGCTTCTTTCCAGTTTTTCTCTGAGGATATTTTCTTTTCACCGTAGCCCTATGAGCTCTCCAAATAT
Organism: Papio anubis; assembly: GCF_008728515.1. Lineage (NCBI taxonomy): Eukaryota > Metazoa > Chordata > Mammalia > Primates > Cercopithecidae > Papio > Papio anubis. Next base: position 33,908 of record NW_022163398.1, on the reverse strand, counting down.
CACTTTGCAAAATCTCCACAAGAACAGGCTTAGCTAACGCCTTCTTGAGGGGAGAAAGCTGTAACTCCGCGGAGATGATTTCCACAGAACACAAAGTAGTTTCTCAGGTAGCTTCTTTCTCATTGTTATCGAAGGTTATTTCCATTGGCCCTATAGCCTTCAAAGTGATCCGAAATATCAGTTCTCAGATTCCACAGAAATAAGGCTAGCTGACAGATCCACGAAATACAGATGTAACTCTCAGAGTAGAAGTTACATATCACAAAGCAGTTTTTCTTGGTGAAAGCTTATTTCCCAGTTTCTTTTTTCTCTCTGGAGGATTTTTTCTTTTTCACGACAGCCCTATGGGCTTCCAAATATCACTTTGCAAATTCCATAAGAATGTGGCTTAGCTTAACGGCTTCTTGAGAGGAAAGCTGTAACTGAGTGAGATGAATTAACAGAACACTAAGCAGTTTCTGATATAGCTTCTTTCCAGATTTCATCTGGAGGGTATTTCCTTTCACTGTTGTTCCTATGGGCTTCCAAATATCACTTTGCAAATTCCACAAGAAGAGGCTTAGCGAAAGGTTCTTGAGGGAAGCTGTAAACTTGTGAGATGATTTCACAGAACACAAAGAAGTTTCTCAGAATGCTTCTTTCTTTGTTATTGGAGGATATTTCCTTGGTTCTATCGCCTTCAAACGATCCGGAAATATCAGTTCTCAGAATCTACAATAAATAAGGCTAGCAAACAGATCCAAGAAATACAGATGTAACTCTGTGGAGTGGAAGTCACACATCACAAAGCAGGTTTCTCAGAAAGCTTCTTTCCAGTTTTTCTGAGGATATTTTTCTTTTCTAGGACCTCTAAGTGAGCTTCCAAATATCACTTTTGCAAATCTCCATAAGAACAGGCTTAGTTTAACGGCTTTGAGAGGAAAGCTGTAACTCTGTGAGATGATTTCACAGAACACAAAGAAGTTTCTTGAGAAAGTTTTCTTTTTGTCATCGGAGGATATTTCCTTTGGCCCTATAGTCTTCAAAGGATCCTCAATTATCAGTTCCTCAGATTCCACAGAAATAAGTCTAGCAAACAGATCCACTGAAAATACAGATAACTCTGTGAGTGGAAGTCTCCACATCACAGCAGTTTCTCAGAAAGCTTCTTTCCAGTTTTTCCCTGAGCATATTTCCTTTTTAACCATAGCCCCTATACTCCAAATATCATTTTGCAAATTCCACAAGAACAGGCTTAGCGAATCTTAGTTTTGAGGGAAAGCCGTAACTCTGTGAGATGAATTAACAGAACACTAAGCAGTTTCTCAGAAAGCTTCTTTCCGTATTTCCCATCTGAGGATATTTCCTTTTTCACCATAGCCCTCTATGGGCTTCAACATCACTTTGCCAATTCCACAAGAACTGTCAGAGCTAAAGGCTTCTGAGGGAAAGCTGTAACTCTGTGAGATGGTTTCCACAGAACACAGCAGTTTCAGAAAGCTTCCCTTCTCTTTGTTATCGGAGGATATTTCCTTTGGCCCTATATTCTTCAAAGGGATCCAACATATCTGATCTCAGATTCCACAGAAAGTCTAGCAAAGAGATCCATGAACATAGATGTAACTCTGTGGAGTGGAAGTCACACATCACAGAGTAGTTTCTCAGAAAGCTTTTCCAGATTTCATTGGAGGATATTTCCTTTTTCACCATAACTCCCTATGGGCTTCCAACATCACTTTGCAAATTCCACAAGAACAGGCTTAGCCAAAGGCTTCTTGAGGAAAGTTGTAATTTGTGAGATGATTTCATACTCAAAAGAAGTTTCTCAGAAAGCTTTCTTTTTTGTTGTCGGAGGATATTTCGGCCCTATAGCCTCAAAGGGAATCCGAAATATCAGTCTCAGATTCCACAGAAATAAGGCTAGGCAAACAGATTCACGAAATACAGATGTAACTCCTTGTGAGGAAGTCAAACATCACAAAGCAGTTTCTCAGAAAGCTTCTTCCAGTTTTTCTCTGAGGATATTTTCTTTTTCACCATAGCTTCTATGGGCTTCCAAATATCACTTTGAAATTCCACAAGAATAGGCTTAGCTAATGGCTTTCCCTGAGGGGGAATGCTGTAACTCTGTGAGATGAATTAACAGAACACTAAGCAGTTTCTCAGGAAAGCTTTTCTTCCAGATTTCCATTGAGGATGTTTCCTTTTTCACCGCCCTCTATGGCATCGTAAATATGACTTTGCAAATCTACAAAACAGACTTTAGCTAAAGCCTTCTTGAGGGGAAAGCTGTAATTCTGTGAGATGATTTCATTAGAACACAAAGAAGTTTCTCTGAAAGCTTCTTTCTCTTTGTTATCGGAAGATATTTCCTTTGGCCCTATAGTCTTCAAAGGGATCCGAAATATCAGTTCTCAGATTCCACAGTAATAAGTCTATCAAACAGATCCAGTTGAAATACAGATGTAACTCTGTGAGTGGAAGTCACACATCACAAAGCAGTTTCTCAGAAAGCTTTTCCTTTTTTTCTTGAGGATATTTTCTTTTCACCATAGCCTCCATGGGCCTAAATATCACTTTGCAAATTCCACAAGTACAGGCTTTAGCGAACGGTGGCTCTTTGAGGGGAAAGCAACAACTCTGTGAGATGAATTAACAGAACACTAAGCAGCTCTCTCAGAAAGCTTCTTTCCAAATTCCCCCATCGGAGGACATTTCCCTTTTCACCGTAGCCCTCTATGGGCATCGAAATATCACTTTGCAAATTCCACAAGAACAGGCTACGCTAAAGGCTTCGAGGGGAAAGCTGTAACTCCGTGAGATGATTTCACAGAACACAAAGAAGTTTCTGTGAAAGCTTTCTCTTTGTTACCTGGAGGATATTTCCTTTGGGCCTATAGTCTTCAAAGTGATCCGAAATATCTGTTCTCAGAGTCCACAGAAATAAGCAGCTAGCAAAGAGATCCACGAAATACAGATGTAACTCTGTGAGTGGAAGTCACACATCACAAAGCAGTTTCTCAGAAAGCTTCTTTCCAGTTTTTCTCTGAGGATATTTTCTTTTTCAACCTAGGCCTCTATGGGCTTACAAATATACCTTTGCAAATTCCACTAGAGCAGTCTTAGCAAACGGTTTCAGGAGGGGAAAACTGTAACTCTGTGAAGTGAACTCACAGATCACAAAGAAGTTCCTAGGAAAGCTTCTTTCTCATTTTGACCAGAGGATGTTTCCCGTGGCCCTATAGTCTTCAAAGGTATCCGAAATATCACTTCTCAGATTCCACAGTAATAACTCTAGCAAACAGCTCCACGAGATAGAGCTGTAACACAGTGAATGGAAGTCACACATCACAAAGCAGTTTCTCAGAAAGCTTCTTTCAAGTTTTTATCTCAGGATATTTCCCTTTTCATCATAGCCCTCCATGGACTTCCAAATATCACTTTGCAAATTCCACAGGAGCAGCCTTAGCGAAAGGCTTCTTGAGGGGAAAGCTGTAACTCTGTGAGATGAATTCACAAATCACAAGGAAGGTTATCAGAAAGCTTCTTTCTCATTTTGATTGGAGGATATTTCTTTGGCCCTGTAGTCTTCCAAGGGAAATATCAGTTTTCAGATTTCACAGAAATAAGGCTAGCAAACAGCTCCACGAAATACAGCTGTAACTCAATGAGTGGAAGTCACACATCACAAAGCAGTTTCTCAGAAAGCTTCTTTCCAGTTTTCACCTGAGGATATTTTCTTTTTCACCATAGGCCGCTATGGGCTTCCAAATATCCCTTTGCAAATTCCACAAGAATAGTCTTAGCGAACGGCTTCTGGAGGGGAAAGCTGTAAATCGGTGAGATGAATTCAGAGAACACAGAACAGTTTCTCAGAAAGCTTCTTTCCCTTTGTTATCTGAGGATATTTCCCTTTTCATCATTGCCCTCCATGGCCTTCCAAATATCACTTTGCCAATTCCACAAGAACAGACTTAGCGAAAGGTTTCTTGAGGCGAGAGCTGTAACTCTGTGAGATGAAATCGCAGATAACAAAGAAGTTTCTCACAAAGCTTCTTTCTCATTTATCGGAGGATATTTCCTTTGGCCCTATAGTCTTCAAAGGGATCCGAAATATCACTTCTCAGATTCCCCAGAAATAAGGCTAGCAAACAGCTCCACGAAATACAGCTGTAACTAAGTGAGTGGAAGTCACACATCACAAAGCAGTTTCTCAGAAAGCTTCTTTCCAGTTTTCATCTGAGGATATTTCCCTTTTCTTCATAGCGCTCCATGGGCTTCCAAATATCACTTTGCAAATTCCACAAGAACAGTCTTAACGAAAGGCTTCTTGAGGGGAAATCTGTAATTCCGTGAGATGAATTCACAGAAGACAGAGCAGTTTCTCTGAAATCTTCTTTCCAGTTTTTATCTGAGGATATTTCCCTTTTCACCTTAGCCCTCCATGGGCTTCCAAATATCACTTTGCAAATTCGACAAGAACAGTCTTAGAGAAAGGCTTCTTCAGGGCAAATCTGTAACTCTGTAAGATGAATTCACAGATCACAAGGAAGTTTCTCAGAAAGCTTCTTTCTCATTTTGATCGAAGGATATTTACTTTGGTCATATAGTCTTCTATGGGATCCGAAATATCAGTTCTCAGATTCCACAGAAATAAGGCTAGCAAACAGCTCCACGAAATACAGCTTTAACTCAGTGAGTGGAAGTCACACATCACAAAGCAGTTTCTCAGAGAGCTTCTTTCCAGTTTTCATCTAGGATATTTTCTTTTTCAACATAGGCCTCAATGGGCTTGCAAATATCCCTTAGGAAACTCCACAAGAACAGTCATAGCGAACGGCTTCGGGAGGGGAAAGCTGTAACTCTGTGAGAAGCATTAACAGAACACACAGCAGTTTCTTAGAAAGCTTCCTTCCAGTTTTTATCAGAGAATATTTCGCTTTTCACCGTAGCCCTCCAAGGGCTTCCAAATATCACTTTGCAAATGCCACAAGAATAGTTTAGCGAAAGGTTTCTTGAGGATAAAGCTGTAACTCTGTGAGATGGATTCACAGATCACAAAGAAATTTCTCAGAAAGCTTCTTTCTCATTCTGATCAGAGGATATTTCTTTTGGCCCGATAGTCTTCCAAGGGATCCGAAATATCAGTTACCAGATTCGACAGAAATAAGGCTGGCAAAGAACTCCAAGAAATACAGCTGTAACTCAGTGAGTTGAAGTCACACATCACAAAGCAGTTTCTCAGAAAGCTTCTTTCCAGTTTTCATCTGAGGATAATTTATTTTTCACCATAGGCCGCTATGGGCTTCCAAATATCCCTTTGTAAATTCCAAAGAACAGACTTAGCGAACGGCTTCTGGAGGGGAAAGCTGTACCTCTGTGAGATGAATTCACAGAACAAAGAGCAGTTTCTCAGAAAGCTTCTTTCCAGTGTTTATCTGAGGATATTTCGATTTTCACCATAACCCTCCATGGGATTCCAAATATCCCTTTGCAAATTCCACAAGAACAGAGTTAGCGAACGGCTTCTGGAGGGGAAAGATGCAGCTATGTGAGATAAACTGATAGATCACTAAGAAGTTTCTCAGAAAGCTTCTTTCTCATTTTGATTGGAGGATATTTCCTTTGGCCTATAGTCTTCCAAGGGTTCGGAAATATGAGTTCTCTGATTCCACGGAAATAAGGCTAGCAAACAGCTCCACGAAATACAGCTGTAACTCAGTGAGTGGAAGTCACACATCACAAAGCAGTTTCTCAGAAAGCTTCCTTCCAGTTTTCACCTGAGGTTATTTTCTTTTTCACCACAGGCCGCTATGGGCTTCCAAATATCCCTTTGCAAATTCCACAAGAACAGTCTTAGCGAACGGCTTCTGGAGGGAAAACTGTAACTGTATGAGATGAATTCACAGATCACAAGGAAGTTTCTCAGAAAGCTTCTTTCTCATTTTGATCGAAGGATATTAACTTTGGTCATATAGTCTTCTAAGAGATCCGAAATATCAGTTCTCAGATTCCACAGAAATAAGGCTAGGAAAGAGCTCCACGAAATACAGCTGTAACTAAGTGAGTGGAAGTCACACATCACAAAGCAGTTTCTCAGAAAGCTTCTTTCCAGTTTTCATCTGAGGATATTTCCCGTTTCCTCATAGCCCTCCATGGGCTTCCTAATATCACCTTGCATATTCCACAAGAACAGGCTTAGCGAAAGGCTTCTTGAGGGGAAAGCTGTAACTCTCTGAGATGAATTCACAGAACACAGAACAGTTTCACAGAAAGCTTCTTTCCAGTTTTTATCTGAGGATACTTCCCTGTTCACCTTAGCCCTCCATGGGCTTCCAAATATCACTTTGAAAATTCCACAAGAACAGTCATAGCGAAAGGCTTCTTGAGGCTAAACCTGTAACACTGTGAGATGAATTCACAATTCACAAAGAAGTTTCTCAGAAAGCTTCTTTCTGATTTGATTGGAGGATATTTCCTTTTTCCCTATAGGCTCCAAAGGCATCCGAAATATCATTTCTCAGATTACAAAGAAATAAGGCTAGCAAACAGCTCCACGAAATACAGCTGTAATTCAGTGAGTGGAAGTCACACATAACAAAGCAGTTTCTCTGAAAGCTTCTTTCCAGTTTGCATCTGAGGATATTTCCCGTTCCTTCATAGCCCTCCATGGGCTTCCAAATATCACTTTGCAAATTCCACAAGAACAGTCTTAGCGAAAGGTTTCTTGATGGAAAGCTATAACTCTATGAGATGAATTCACAGAAGACAGAGCAGTTTCTCAGAACGCTTCTTTCCAGTTTTTATCTGAGGATACTTCCCTTTTCACCTTAGCCCTCCATGGGTTTCCAAATATCACTTTGCAAATTCCACAAGAACAGTCTTAGCGAAAGGCTTCTTGAGGCTAAACTTGTAACTCTGTGAGATGAATTCACAGATCACAAAGAAGTTTCTCAGAAAGCTTCTGTCTGATATTGATTGGAGGATATTTCCTATGTCCCTATAGACTCCAAAGGGATCCGAAATATCAGTTCTCAGATTCCACAGAAATAAGGCTAGCAAAGAGATCCACGAAATACAGATGTAACTCTGTGAGATGAATTAACAGAACACTAAGCAGTTTCTCAGAAAGCTTCTTTCCAGATTTCATCTGAGGATATTTTCTTTTTCAACATAGGCCTCTAGGGGCTTTCAAATATCCCTTTGCAAATTCCACAAGAACAGTCTTAGCGAACGGTTTCTGGAGGGGAAACCTGTAACTCTGTGAGACGAATTCAGAGAACACAGAGCTGTTTCTCAGAAAGCTTCTTTCCAGTTTTTATCTGAGGATATTTCCCTTTTCATCATAGCCCTCCATGGGCTTCCAAATACCACTTTGCAAATTCCACAAAAACAGTCTTAGCGAAAGGCTTCTTGAGGGGAAAGCTGTAACTCTGTGAGATGAATTCGCAGATAATAAAGAAGTTTCCATTTTTTTGCAGAAAATGAAATTTTCTATTTTATTCTATTTCATTTTTTTTCTTTTTTTTAAATTTATTTATTATTATTATACTTTAAGTTGTATGGTACATGTGCATAATGTGCAGGTTTGTTACATGTGTATAGTTGTGCCATGTTTGTGTACTGCACCCATCAACTCGTCAATTACATCAGGTATAACTCCCAATGCAATCCCTCCCCCCTCCCCCCTCCCCATGATAGGCCCCTGTGTGTGATGTTCCCCTTCCTGAGTCCAAGTGATCTCATTGTTCAGTTCCCACCTGTGAGTGAGAACATGCGGTGTTTGGTTTTCTGTTCTTGTGATAGTTTGCTAAGAATGATGGTTTCCAAGTGCATCCATGTCCCTACAAAGGACACAAACTCATCCTTTTTGATGGCTGCATAGTATTCCATGGTGTATATGTGCCACATTTTCTTAATCCAATCTGTCACTGATGGACATTTGGGTTGATTCCAAGTCTTTGCTATTGTGAATAGTGCTGCAATAAACATACGTGTGCATGTGTCTTTATAGCAGCATAATTTATAATCCTTTGGGTATATACCCAGTAATGGGATGGCTGGGTCATATGATACTTCTAGTTCTAGATCCTTGAGGAATCGCCATACTGTTTTCCATCATGGTTGAACTAGTTTACAATCCCACCAACAGTGTAAAAGTGTTCCTTTTTCTCCACATCCTCTCCAGCACCTGTTGTTTCCTGACTTTATAATGATCGCCATTCTAACTGGTGTGAGATGGTATCTCATTGTGGTTTTGATTTGCATTTCTCTGATGGCCAGTGATGATGAGCATTTTTTCATGTGTCTGTTGGCTGTATGAATGTCTTCTTTTTTGAGAACTGTCTGCTCATATCAGCAGCCCACACTTTTGATGGGGTTGTTTGTTTTTTCTTGTAAATTTGTTTGAGTTCTTTGTAGGTTCTGGATAATAGCCCTTTGTCAGATGAGTAGATTGCAAAATGTTCTCCCATTCTGTAGGTTGCCTGTTCACTCTGACGGTAGTTTCTTTGCTGTGCGAAATACTAGTTTAATTAGATCCCATTTGTCAATTTTGGCTTTTTGCTGCATTTAGCTTTTGGTGTTTTAGACATGAAGTCTTTGCCCATGCCTATGTCACAGATGGTACTACCTAGGTTTTCCTCTAGGATTTTTATGGTATTAGGTCTAACATTTAAGTCTCTAATCCATCTTGAATTAATTTTCGTATAAGAACAAGGAAGGTCGGTTTCAGCTTTCTACGTATGGCTAGCCAATTTTCCCAGCACCATTTATTAAATAGGGATCCTTTCCATTTCTTGTTTCTCTCAGGTTTGTCAAAGATCAGATGGCTGTAGATGTGTGGTATTATTTCTGAGGACTCTGTTCTGTTGCGTGGTCTATATCTCTGTTTGGTACCAGTACCAAAGCTGTTTTGGTTACTGTAGCCTTGTAGTATAGTTTGAAGTCAGGTAGCGTGATGCCTACAGCTTTCTTCTTTTTGACTTAGGATTGTCTTGGAGATGCGGGCTCTTTTTTGGTTCCATATGAACTTTTAAAGCAGTTTTTTCATCAATTCTGTGAAGAAACTCATTGGTAGTTTGATGGGGATGGCATTGAATCTATAAGTACCTTGGGCAGTATGGCCATTTCGTGTGATTCTTCCTATCCATGAGCATGGTATGTTCTTCCATTTGTTTGTGTCCTCTTTTTATTTCCTGAGCAGTGGTTTGTAGTTCTCCTTGAAGGGTCTTTGTCCCTTGTAAGTTGGATTCCTAGGTATTTGATTCTCTTTGAAGCAATTGTGAATGGAAGTTCATTCCTGATTTGGCTCTCTGTTTTGTCTGTTACTGGTGTATAAGAATGCTTGAGATGCTTCTTTGAGATGAACTCACACAGATCTCAAAGTTTCTCAGAAACTTCTTTCTCATTTTGATAGTTGGATATTTCCTTTAGCCCTATAGTCTTCAAAGGGATTTGAAATATCACTTCTCCAGATTCCACGGAAATAAGGCTGTAAACAGCTCCACGAAATACAGCTGTAACTCCGGTAGAGTGGAATCACACATCACAAAGCAGTTTCTTAGAAAGTTCTTTCCAGTTTCATCTGGCGATATTTTGTTAATCATCACAGCCAGGCCTCTATGGGCTTTCAAATATCCTTTGCAAATTCCACAAGAACAGTCTTAGCGAATGGTTTTGGAGGAAACCTGTAACTCTGTGAGACGAATTCAGAGAACACAGAGCTGTTTCTCAAAGCTTCTTTCCAGTTTTTTATCTGAGGATATTTCCCTTTTCATCATAGCCCTCCATGGGCTAAATACCACTTTGCAAAATTCCACCAAAAACAGTCTTAGAGTTTCTTGAGGGGAAAGCATAACTCTTTGAGATGAATTCACAGATCACAAAGAAGTTTCTCAAGCTTCTTTCTCATTTTGATCGGGAGGATATTTCCTTTGGCCCTACTCAGTCTTCAAAGGGATCCGAAATATCAGTTCTCGAATTCACAGAAGAAGGCTAGTAAACAGCTCCACAGAAATACAGCTGTAAATCAGTGAGTGGAAGTCACCCATCACAAAGCATTTTTCTCCAGCTTCTTTCAAGTTTTCACCTGAGGATATTTTCTTTTTTCACCATAGGGCTCTATGAAGCTGGAAATATCACCTTGCAAATTCCACAAGAGCAGGACTTAGCGAGCATCTGGAGGAAGCTGTAACTCTGTGAGATGAACTCTGCAGAACACGCAGCAGTTTCTTAAGAAGCTTGCCAGTTTTTTATATGAGAATATTTCCCTTTACATCACTTAGCCCTCCATGGGCTTCAAATATCACTTTGCAAATTCCACAAGAACAGTCTTAGCGAAAAGGCTTCTTGAGGCTAAGCACAACAACTCTGTGAGATAGTTCACAGATCACAAAGAAAGGTGCTCAAGCTTCTTTCTCATTTTGATCGGGAGGATATTTCTTTGGCCCTGTAGTATTCCAAGGGACCTGAAATATCAGTTATCGAATTCGACAGAAAATAAGGCTAGCAAACAGCTCCAAGAATACGGCTGTAACTCAGCGAGTGGAGGTCACACATCTAAAAGCAGTTTCTCAAGCTTCTTTCCAGGTTTCGTGGAGGATATTTTCTTTTCACCATAGGCCACTACGGGCTTCCAAATATCCTTTGCAAATTCCAAAGAACGATCTTAGTGAACGGCTTTTGGAGGAAACTGTAACTCTGTGAGAAAATTCACAGAACACAGAGCATTTTCTCAGAAAGTTCTTTCCAGTTTCATCTGAGGGATATTTCACTTTTAACCACTTAGCCTCCTTGGACTTCCAAGTATCACTTTGCAAAATTCCACAAGAACAGTCTTAGCGAAAGGCTTCTTGAGGGGAAAGCTGTAACTCTGTGGATGAATTCAAGATCACTAAGAAGTTTCTTGAAAGCTTCTTTCTCATTTTGGTCGGAGGATATTCCTTTGAACCTATAGTCTTCAAAGGGATCCAAAATATCAGTTCTCAGATTCCACAGAAATAAGGCTAGCAAACAACTCCACCCGAAATAGAGCTGTAACTCAGTGAGTGGAAATCACCTATCTAGGCGGAACCTCAGCAATCTTCTTTCCAATTTCACAAATCTGAGGATATTTTCTTTTCCACCATAGGCCTCTATGGCCTTCCATATATACCTTTACATTCAGAACAGTCTTAGCTGACGGCTTCTAGAAGGGGAAGCTGCAACTCTATGAGATGAAATGACAGATCACTAAGTTTCTCAGAAAACTTCTTTCTCATTTGATTGGAGGATATTTCCCTTTGGCCTATATAGTCTTCCAAGGGATCCGAAATATCAGTTCTCGAGATTCCGCGAGGAAATAAGGCTAGCAAACAGCTCCAAGAAATACAGCTGTAACTCAGCGAGTGGAGGTCACACATCACAAAGCAGTTTCTCAGAAAGCTTCTTTCCAGGTTTCATTGGAGGATATTTTCTTTTTCACCATAGGCCACTACGGGCTTCCAAATATCCCTTTGCAAATTCCAAAAGAACAGTCTTAGTGAACGGCTTTTGGAGGGGAAAGCTGTAACTCTGTGAGAAGAATTCACAGAACACAGAGCATTTTCTCAGAAAGTTCTTTCCAGTTTTCATCTGAGGATATTTCACTTTTAACCATAGCCCTCCATGGACTTCCAAGTATCACTTTGCAAATTCCACAAGAACAGTCTTAGCGAAAGGCTTCTTGAGGGGAAAGCTGTAACTCTGTGAGATGAATTCACAGATCACTAAGAAGTTTCTCAGAAAGCTTCTTTCTCATTTTGGTCGGAGGATATTTCCTTTGAACCTATAGTCTTCAAAGGGATCCAAAATATCAGTTCTCAGATTCCACAGAAATAAGGCTAGCAAACAACTCCACGAAATACAGCTGTAACTCAGTGAGTGGAAATCACACATCACAAAGCAGTTTCTCAGCAATCTTCTTTCCAATTTTCATCTGAGGATATTTTCTTTTCCACCATAGGCCTCTATGGCCTTCCATATATACCTTTGCAAATTCCAGAAGAACAGTCTTAGCGAACGGCTTCTAGAGGGGAAGCTGCAACTCTATGAGATGAAATGACAGATCACTAAGAAGTTTCTCAGAAAACTTCTTTCTCATTTTGATTGGAGGATATTTCCTTTGGCCCTATAGTCTTCCAAGGGATCCGAAATATCAGTTCTCAGATTCCACGGAAATAAGGCTGGCAAACAGCTCCACGAAATACAGCTGTAACTCAGTGAGTGGAAGTCACACATCAGAAAGCAGTTTCTCACAAAGCTTCTTTCCAGTTTTCATCTGAAGATATTTTCTTAATCACCATAGGCCTCTATGGAACAAAATCCTTTGCAAATTCACAAGAACCCAGTCTTGTGAGGCAGCTAGGAGGGAAAGCTGTAACTCTGTGAGGCAAATTAGAGAACACAGATCAATTTCTCAAGAAGCTTCTTTCCAGTTTCATCTGAGGATATTTCACTTTTTCACCATAGCCCTCCATGGGCCCAAATATTACTTTGCAAGATTCCACTGCAAGAACAGTCTTGAAAGGCTTCTTCAGAAGACGATGTACCTCTTTGAGATGAATTCACAGATCCTGAGAACTTCAGGAAATCTTCTTTCTCATTTTATTAGGATAATGTTTCCTTTGAACCTATAGTCTTCAGGGATCGAAATATCAGTTGCAGATTCCACAGAAATAGCAGCTAGCAAACAGCTCCACGAGAAATACAGCTTTAACTCAGTGAGTGGAAGTCACGCATCACAAAGCAGTTTCTCAGCAATCTTCTTTTCAGTTTTCATCTGAGGATATTTTCTTTTTCACCATGGGAGCTCTATGGGCTTCCAAATATCCTTACCAAATTCCACAAGAGCGGACTTGGCGAAGGCGGCATCTGGAGGGAAGCTGTAACTCTGTGGATGAACTCACAGAACACACCCAGCAGTTTCTTTGAGAAGCTTCTTGCCAGTTTTTGTCTAGAGAATATTTCCCTTTACATCATAGCCCTCCATGGAAGCTGATATCACTTGCAATTCCACAGGAGCAGTGTATGAAGGCTGCCAGGGCTAAGCCTATAACTCCTGTGAGATGGATTACCTTATCACAAAGAAGATTCTCAGAAACTTCTTTCTCATTTAGTCAGGAGATGTTTAACATTTTAATAGTCTTCCAGGGACCTGTATCAGTTCTCAATTCACAAACCCAGAATAAAAGGCTAGCAAAACCTTGGCCGAAGCCTGGCTGTAACTCCAGCTGGGAGTTAAGGTCCACACATCCACCAGAAGCGGTTTCTCCAGAGCTAACCAGGTTTTCATTTGGAATCGCGTCAGAAAGCAGTTTCTCACAAGCTTCTTTCAGTTTTCATCTGAAGATATTTTTCTTAATCACCATAGGCCTCTATGGACACCAAATATCCCTTTGCAAATTCCCACAAGAACAGTCTTAGCCAGAGAGCGGCTTCTGTGGAAGAGCTGTAACTCTGTGAGGCAATTAGAGAACACAGATCAATTTCTCAGCTTCTTTCGGATTTTTCATCTGAGATATTTCACTTTTCTGTAGCCCTCCATGGGCTTAAATAAATACTTTACCAAATTCACAAGAACAGTCTTATCGAAGAAAGGCTTCTTCAGAGAACGATGTGTACCTCTTGAGATGAATTCTGAATCACAAAGAAGTTTCTCAGAAATCTTCTTTCTCATTTTAGTCGGATAATATTTCCTTTGAACCTATAGTCTTCAAAGGATCCAAAATATCAGTTCTGAGATTCCACAGAAATAAACTGGCAAACAGCTCCACGAAATACAGCTTTAACTCAGTGAGTGGAAGTCACACATCACAAAGCAGTTTCTCAGCAATCTTCTTTCCAGTTTTCATCTGAGGATATTTTCTTTTTCACCTTAGGCTTCTATGGGATTCCAAATATCCCTTTGCAAATTCCAGAAGAACAGTCTTAGCAAACGGCTTCTGGAGGGGAAAGCTGTAACTCTGTGAGAAGAATTCACAGAACACACAGCAATTTCTCAGAAAGCTTCTTTACAGTATTTATCAGAGGATACTTCCCTTTTCACCGTAGCCCTCCAAGGGCTTTAAAATATCAATTTGCAAATTCCACAAGAACAAGTCTTAGCGAAAAGTTTCTTGAGGATTAAGCTGTAATTCTGTGAAATGGATTCACAGATCACGAAGAACTTTCTCAGAAAGCTTCTTTGTCATTTTGATCGAAGGTTATTTCCTTTGGCCTTATAGTCTTCCAAGGGATCCGAAATATCAGTGATCAAATTCGACAGAAATGAGGCTAGCAAACAGCTCCAAGAAATACAGCTGTAACTCAGTGAGTGGAAGTCACACGTCACAATGCAGTTTCTCGAAGAGCTTCTTTCCAGTTTTCATCTGAGGATATTTTCTTTTTCACCATAGGCCACTATGGGCTTCCAAATATCCCTTTGCAAACTCCACAAGAACAGTCTTTTTTTTTTTTTAATTTATTTATTATTATTATACTTTAAGTTGTAGGGTACATGTGCATAACGTGCAGGTTTGTTACATATGTATACTTGTGCCATGTTGGTCTGCTGCACCCATCAACTCGTCATTTACATCAGGTATAACTCCCAATGCAATCCCTCCCCCCTACCCCCTCCCCATGATAGGCCCTGGTGTGTGATGTTCCCCTTCCTGAGTCCAAGTGATCTCATTGTTCAGTTCCCACCTATGAGTGAGAACATGCGGTGTTTGGTTTTCTGTTCTTGTGATAGTTTGCTAAGAATGATGGTTTCCAGCTGCATCCATGTCCCTACAAAGGACGCAAACTCATCCTTTTTGATGGCTGCATAGTATTCCATGGTGTATATGTGCCACATTTTCTTAATCCAATCTGTCACTGATGGACATTTGGGTTGATTCCAAGTCTTTGCTATTGTGAATAGTGCTGCAATAAACATACGTGTGCATGTGTCTTTATAGCAGCATAATTTATAATCCTTTGGGTATATCCCCAGTAATGGGATGGCTGGGTCATATGGTACATCTAGTTCTAGATCCTTGAGGAATCGCCATACTGTTTTCCATAATGGTTGAACTAGTTTACAATCCCACCAACAGTGTAAAAGTGTTCCTTTTTCTCCACATCCTCTCCAGCACCTGTTGTTTCCTGACTTTTTAATGATCGCCATTGTAACTGGTGTGAGATGGTATCTCATTGTGGTTTTGATTTGCATTTCTCTGATGGCCAGTGATGATGAGCATTTTTTCATATGTCTGTTGGCTGTATGAATGTCTTCTTTTGAGAAATGTCTGTTCATATCCTTTGCCCACTTTTTGATGGGGTTGTTTGTTTTTTTCTTGTAAATTTGTTTGTGTTCTTTGTAGGTTCTGGATATTAGCCCTTTGTCAGATGAGTAGATTGCAAAAATGTTCTCCCATTCTCTAGGTTGCCTGTTCACTCTGATGGTAGTTTCTTTTGCTGTGCAGAAGCTCTTTAGTTTAATTAGATCCCATTTGTCAATTTTAGCTTTTGCTGCCATTGCTTTTGGTGTTTTAGACATGAAGTCTTTGCCCATGCCTATGTCCTGAATGGTTCTACCTAGGTTTTCCTCTAGGATTTTTATGGTATTAGGTCTAACATTTAAGTCTCTAATCCATCTTGAATTAATTTTCATACAAGAAGTAAGGAAAGGATCCAGTTTCAGCTTTCTACTTATGGCTAGCCAATTTTCCCAGCACCATTTATTAAATAGGGAATCCTTTCCCCATTTCTTGTTTCTCTCATGTTTGTCAAAGATCAGATGGTTGTAGATGTGTGGTATTATTTCTGAGGACTCTGTTCTGTTGCATTGGTCTATATCTCTGTTTTGGTACCAGTACCAAGCTGTTTTGGTTACTATAGCCTTGTAGTATAGTTTGAAGTCAGGTAGCGTGATGCCTACAGCTTTCTTCTTTTGACTCAGGATTGTCTTGGAGATGCGGGCTCTTTTTTGGTTCCATATGAACTTTAAAGCAGTTTTTTCCAATTCTGTGAAGAAACTTATTGGTAGCTTGATGGAGATGGCATTGAATCTATAAATTACCTTGGGCAGTATAGCCATTTTCACGATATTGATTCTTCCTATCCATGAGCATGGTATGTTCTTCCATTTGTTTGTGTCCTCTTTTATTTCACTGAGCAGTGGTTTGTAGTTCTCCTTGAAGAAGTCCTTTACATCCCTTGTAAGTTGGATTCCTAGGTATTTCATTCTCTTTGAAGCAATTGTGAATGAAAGTTCATTCATGATTTGGCTCTGTGTTTGTCTGTTATTGGTGTATAAGAATGCTTGTGATTCTTGCACATTAATTTTGTATCCTGAGATTTTGCTGAAGTTGCTTATCAGCTTAAGGAGATTTTGGGCTGAGACAATGGGGTTTTCTAAATATACAATCATGTCATCTGCAAACAGGGACAATTTAACACAAGAACAGTCTTAGCGAAAGGCTTCTGGAGGGGAAAGCTGTAAGTCTGTGAGAAGAAGTCACAGAACACAGAGCAGTTTCTCAGAAAGCTTCTTTCCAGTTTTTATCTGAGGACATTTCCCTTTTCACCATAGACCTCCATGGGCTTCCAAATATTACTTTGCAAATTCCACAAGAACAGTCTTAGCGAAAGGCTTCTTGAACGGAAAGCTGTAACTCTGTGAGATGAATTCACACATCACAAAGCAGTTTCTCAGAAACCTTCTTTCCAGTTTTCATATAAGGATATTTTCTTTTTCACCATAGGCCTCTAGGGGCTTCCAAATATCCCTTTGCAAATTCCACAACAACAGTCTTAGCGAAGGGTTTCTGGAGGGGAAGCTGCAACTCTGTGAGATGAACTGACAGATCACTAAGAAGTTTCTCAGAAAGCTTCTTTCTCATTTTGATCGGATTATATTTCCTTGGAACCTATACTCTTCAAAGGGATCCGAAATATCCGTTCTCAAATTCCACAGAAATAAAGCTGGCAAACAGCTCCACGAAATAGAGCTGTAACTCTGTGAGTGGAAGTCACACATCAGAAAGCTGTTTCTCACAAAGCTTCTTTTCAATTTTCATCTGAGGATACTTTCTTTTTCACCTTAGGCCTCTATGGGCTTCCAAATATCCCTTTGCAAATTCCACAAGAACAGTCTTAGCGAACGGCTCCTTGAGGGAAAACCTGTAACTCTGTGAGACGAATATAGAGAACACAGAGCAATTTCTCATAAAGCTTCTTTCCAGTTTTCATCTGAGGATATTTTCTCTTTCACCATAGGCCTCTATGGGCTTTCAAATATCCCTTTGCAAATTCCACAAGAACAGTCTTAGCGAACGGTTTCTGGAGGGGAAACCTGTAACTCTGTGAGATGAACTCACAGATACAAAGAAGTTTCTCAGAAAGCTTCTTTCTCATTTTGATAGGAGGATATTTTCTTTGCCTTATAGTGTTTACAGTAATCCGAAATATCAGTTCTCAGATTCCACAGAAAGAAGGCTAGCAAACAGCTCCAAGAAATACAGCTGTAACTCAGTGAGTGGAAGTCACAGATCACAAAGCATTTTCTCAGAAAGCTTCTTTCTACTTTTCATATGAGCACATTTTCTTTTTCACCATAGGCCTCTATGGGCTTCCAAATATCCTTTGCAAATTCCACAAGAACAGACTTAGCGAATGGTTTCTAGAGGGGAAAACTGTAACTCTGTGAGATGAAGTCACAGAACATAGAGCAGTTTCTCAGAAAGCTTCTTTCCAGTTTTATCTGAGGATATTTCCCTTTACACCGTACCCCTCCATGGGCTTCCAAAAATCACTTTGCAAATTCCACAAGAACACTCTTAGTGAAAGGCTTCTTGTGGCTAACGCTGTAATTCTGTGAGATGAATTCACAGATCACAAAGAGTTTCTCAGAAAACTTCTTTCTCATTTTGATTGGAGGATATTTCCTTTGGCCCTATAGTCCTCAAAGGGATCCGAAATATCACTTCTCAGATTCCACAGAAATAAGGCTAGCAAACACTTCCACGAAATACAGCTGTAACTCAGTGAGTGGAAGTCACAAATCACAAAGCAGTTTCTCAGAAAGCTTCTTTCCAGTTTTCATATAAGGATATTTTCTTTTTCAACATAGACCTCTAGGGGCTTCCAAATATCCATTTGCAAATTCCACAAGAACAGTCTTAGCGTATGGCTTCTGGAGGGGAAAGCTGCAACTCTGTGAGATGAACTGACAGATCACTAAGAAGTTTCTCAGAAAGGTTCTTTCTCATTTTGATTGGAGGATATTTCCTTTGGCGCTATATTCTTCCAAGGGATCCGAAATATGAGTTCTCAGATTCCATGGAAAGAAGGCTAGCAAACAGCTCCACGAAATACAGCTGTATCTCAGTGAGTGGAAGTCATACATCAAAAAGCAGTTTCTCAGAAAGCTTCTTTCCAGTTTTCATCTGAACATATTTTCTTAATCACCATAGGCGTCTATGGGCTTTCAAATATCTCTTTGCAAATTCCACAAGAACAGTCTTAGCGAACGGCTTCTGGAGGGGAAAGCTGTAACTCTGTGAGACGAATTCAGAGAACACAGAGTAATTTCTCAGAAAGCCTCTTTCCAGTTTTCATCTGAGGATATTTCACTCTTCACCGTAGCCCTCCATGGGCTTCCAAATATTACTTTGCAAATTCCACAAGAACAGTCTTAGCGAAAGGCTTCTTCAGGGGAAAGCTGTAACTCTTTGAGATGAATTCACAGATCACAAAGAAGTTTCTCAGAAAGCTTCTTTCTCATTTTGATCAGAGGATATTTCTTTTGAACCTATAGTCTTCAAAGGGATCCGAAATATCAGTTCTCAGATTCCACAGAAATAAGGCTTGCAAACAGCTCCACGAAATACAGCTGTAAATCAGTGAGTGGAAGTCTCACATCACAAAGCAGTTTCTCAGAAAGCTTCTTTCCAGTTTTCATCGGAAATATTATCTTTTTTACCGTAGGCCTCTATCGGCTTCACAATATCCCTTTGCATATTCCAGAAGAACAGTCTTAGTGAACGGCTTCGGGAGGGGAAAGCTGTAACTCTGTGAGAAGAATTCACAGAACACACAGCAGTTTCACAAAAAGCTTCCTTCCAGTTTTTATCAGAGGATATTTACCTTTTCACCGTAACCCTCCAAGGGCTTCCAAATATCACTTTGCAAATTCCACAAGAACAGTCTTAGCGTAAAGTTTCTTGAGGATAAAGCTGTAACTCTGTTAGATGGATTCACAGATCACAAAGAAGTTTCTCAGAAAGCTTCTTTCTCATTTTGATCGGAGGATATTTCCTTTGGCCCTATAGTCTTCCAAGGGATGCGAAATATCAGTTTTCAGATTCGACAGAAATAAGGCTAGCAAACAGCTCCACGAAATACAGCTGTAACTCAGTGAGTGGAAGTCACACATCACAAAGCAGTTTCTCAGAAAGCTTCTTTCCAGTTTTCGTATACGGATATTTTCTTTTTCAACATAGACCTCTAGGGGCTTCCAAATATCCCTTTGCATATTCCACAAGAACAGTCTTAGCGAACGGATTCTGGAGGGGAAATCTGTAACTCTGTGAGATGAATTCACAGAATACAGACCAGTTTTTCAGAAAGCTTCTTTCCACTTTTTATCTCAGGATATTTCCTTTTTCACTATAGCCCTTCATGGGCTTCGAAATATCACGTTGCCAATTCCACAAGAACATTCTTAGCGAAAGGCTTCTTGAGGGGAAAGCTGTAACTCTGTGACATGAATTCACAGATCACAAGGAATTTTCTCAGAAAGCTTCTTTCTTATTTTCGTCGGAGGATATTTTCTTTGGCCCTATAGTCTTCAAAGGGATCCGAAATATCAGTTCTCAGATTCCACAAAGGGATCGGAAATATCAGTTTTTATCTGAGGATATTTTCCTTTTTACCATAGGCCACCATGGGCTTCCAAATATCACTTTTCAAATTCCACAAGAACAGTCTTAGCGAAAGGCTTCTTGAGGGCAAAGCTGTAACTCTGTGAGGTGAATTCACAGAACACAGAGCAGTTTCTCAGAAAGCTACTTTCCAGTTTTTATCTGAGGATATTTCCCTATTCACCATAGCCCTCCATGGGCTTCTAAATATCACTTTGCAAATTTATCAACAAAGGTCTTAGCGAAAGGCTTCTTCAGGGGAAAGCTGTAACTCTGTGAGATGAATTCACAGATCACAAGGAAGTCTCTCAGGAAGCTTCTTTCTCATTTTGATAGAGGATATTTACTTTGACCCTATAGTCTTCAAGGGATCCGAAATATCAGTTATGAGATTCGAAGGAAATAAGGCTAGCAAACACCTCCAAGAAATACAGCTGTAACTCAGTGAGTGGAAGTCACACATCACAAAGCACTTTCTCAGAAGGCTTCTTTCCAGTTTTCATCTGAGGATATTCTCTTTTTCAACATAGCTCCCCTTGGGCTTCCAAACATCACTTTGTAAATTCCCCAAAAAGAGTCTTAGCGAATGGCTTCGGGAGGGGAAAGCTGTAATTCTGTGAGATGAATTCACAGAACACAGAGCAGTTTCTCAGAAAGCTTCTTTCCAGTCTTTGTCTGAGGATATTTCCCTTTTCACCATAACCCACCATGGGCTTCCAAATATCACTTTGCAAATTCCACAAGAACAGTCTTAGCGAAAGGCTTCTTGAGGGGAAAGCTGTAACTCTGTTATATGAATTTACAGATCACAAGGAAGTTTCTCAGAAAGCTTCTTTCTCATTTTGATCAGAGGATATTTCCTTGGCCCTGTAGTCTTCAAAGGGATCCATCATATCAGTTCTCAGATTCCACAGAAATAAGGCTAGCAAACAGCTCCACGAAATACTGCTGTAACTCTGTGAGTGGAAATCACACATCACAAACCACTCTCTCAGAAAGCTTCTTTCCAGTTTTTCTCTGAGTGTATTTTCTCTTTCACCATATCCCACTAGGGGTTTCCAAATGTCACTTTGCAAACTCCACCAGAACATACTTTGCGAAATGTTTCTTCAGGGGAAAGCTGTAACCGTGTCAGACGAATTAGCAGAATACTAAACGGTTTCCCAGAAAGCTTCTTTCCAGTTTTTCTCTGAGGATATTTTCTTTTTCACTGTAGAAATCCATGGGCTTCCAAATATCACTTTGGAAATTCCACGAGAACAGTATTAGCCAAAGGCTTCTTGAGGGGAAAGCTGTGACTCTGTGAGATGATTTCACAGAACACAAAGAAGTTTCTCAGAAAGCTTTTTTCTCTTTTTAATTGGAGGATATTCCCTTTGGCCCTGTAGTCTTCAAAGGGATCCGAAATATCAGTTCTCAGATTCCACAGAAAAAAATGATAGCAAACAGCTCCACGAATTATAGCTGTAACGCTGTAAGTTGATGTCACACATCACAAAGCAGTTTCTCAGAAAGCTTCTTTCCAGTTTTTCTCCGAGGATATTTTCTTTTTCACCATTGCCCTCCATGGGCTTCCAAATATCACTTTGCAAATTCCACAAGAACAGGCATAGCGAACGCCTTCTTGAGGGGAAAACTGTAACTCTGTGAGATGAATTAGCAGAACACTAAGGAGTTTCTCCGAAAGCTTCTTTCCAGTTTTTATCTGAGGATATTTTCCTTTTCACCATAGACCTCCAGGGGCTTCCAAATATCACTTTGCAAATTCCACAAGAACAGGCTTAGCCAAAGGCTTCTTGAGGGGAATGCTATAACTCTGTGAGATGATTTCACAGAACACAAAGAAGTTTCTCAGTAAACTTCTTTCTCTTTTGTATCAGAGGATATTTCCTTATGCCCTATAGTCTTCAGAGGGATCCGAAATATCAGTTCTTAGATTCCACAGAAATAAGGCTAGCAAACAGCTCCACGAAATGCAGCTGTAAATCTTTGAGTGGAAGTCACACATCACAAAGCAGTTTTTCAGACAGGTTCCTTCCAGTTTTTCTCTGAGGATATTTGCTTTTTCACCATTGCCCTCTATGGGCTTCCAAATATCACTTTGCCAGTTCCACAAGAACAGTCTTAGCGAAAGGCTTCTTGAGGGGATAGCTCTAACTCTGTGAGATGAATGAACAGAACACTTAGCAGTTTCTCAGAAAGCTTCTTTACAGTTTCTATCGGAGGATATTTTCTTTTTCACCATAGCCCTTCATGGGCTTCCAAATATCACTTTGCAATTTCCACTAGAACAGTCTTAGCGAACGGCTTCTTATGGTTAAAGCTGTAACTCTGTGAGATGAACTAACGGAACACTAAGCAGTTTCTCACAAAGCTTCCTTCCATTTTTTATCAGAGGATGTTTTCTTTTTCACCATATCCCTCCATGGGCTTCCAAATATCACTTCGCAAATTACACAAGAAAAGTCTTAGCGAACAGATTCTTGAAGGGAAAGCTGTAACTCGGCGTGATTAATTAACAGAACACTAAGCAGTTTCTCACAAAGCTTCTTTCTAATTTTTATCTGAATTATTTTTCTTTTTCAACGTAGCCCTCCATGAGTTTCCAAATATCACTTTGTAAATTCCACAAGAACAGTCTTAGCGTACGGCTTCTTGAGGGGAAAGCTGTAAGTCTGTGAGATGATTTCACAGAACACAAAGAAGTTTCTCAGAAAGCTTCTTTCTCTGTTTTCTCGGAGGATATTTCCTTTGGCCCTAGAGTCTTCAAAGTAATCCGAAATATCAGTTCTCAGATTCCACAGAAATAAGGCTAGAAAGCAGCTCCACGCAATACAGCTGTAACTCTGTGAGTGGAAGTCACACATCACAAAGCAGTTTCTCAGAAAGCTTCTTTCCAGTTTTTCTCTGAGGATTTTTTTGTTTTTCACCATAGCCCTCCTTGGCCTTCCTAATATCATTTTGCAAATTCCACAAGGACAGTCTTAGCGAACGGATTCTTGAGAGGAAAGATGTAACGCTATGAGATGAATTAACAGAACACATAGCAGTTTCTCAGAAACCTTCTTTCCAGTTTTTATCTGAGGATATTTTCTTTTTCACCATAGCACTCCACTGGCTTCCAAATATCACATTTCAAATTACACAGGAACAGTGTTAAGGAACAGATTCTTGAAGGAAAAGCTGTAACTATGTGAGATGAATTAACAGAACAGTAAGCAGTTTCTCAGAAAGCTTCTTTCCAGTTTTTATCTGAGGATACTTTCTTTTTCACCATAGCCCTCCTTGGGCTTCCAAATATCACTTTTCTAATTCCACAGGAACAGTCTTACAGAACAGCTTCTTGAAGGGAAAGCTGTAACGCAGTGAGATGGATGTAACAGAACATAAAGCAGTTTCTTGGGAAGCTTCTTTCCAGTATTTATCTGGATATTTTTACTGTAGCCCTCAGGGCACCAGTATCACTTTACCAAATTCAACATGGACACTCTTAGCGAAAGGCTTTTGAGGGGAAAGGTGTAACTCTGTGAGATGATTTTACAGAACACAAAGAAGTTTCTCCAGAAAGCTTCTTTCTCTTTTATCGGAGATTTCCTTTTGGCCTATAGTCTTCAAAATTAGAATATAAGTTCTCAGATTCCACAGAAAGAAGGCTAACAAACAGCTCCCCGAAATACAGCTGTAACTCTGTGAGTTTAAATCACACATCCCAAAGCAGTTTCTCAGAAACTTCTTTCCCGTAATTATCTGAGGATATTTTCTTTTTCACCATAGCCCTCTATGGAGTTTAAACATCTCTTTTGCAAATTCCACAGAACGGGCTTAGCGAGCGGCTTCCTGAGGGGAAAGCTGTAACTCTGTGAGATGAATTTACAAAACACTAAGCAGTTTCTCAAGAAGCCTCCTTCCAGTTTTTATTTGAGGATATTTTCTTTTTCACCATAGCCCTCCATGGGCTTCCAAATATCACTTTGCAAATTCTACCAGAACAGTCTTAGCGAACGGCTTCTTGAGTTGAAAGCTGTAACTCTGTGGGATGATTTCACAGAACACAAAGAAGTTTCTCAGAAAGCTTCTTTCTCTTTGTTATTGGAGGATATTTCCTTTGGCCCTATCAACTTCAAAGGGATCCGAAATATCAGCTCTCAGATTCCACAGAAAGAAGGCTAGCAAACAGCTCCAGGAAATACAGCTGTAACTCGGTGAGTGGGTGTCACACATCACAAAGCAGTTTCTCAGAAAGCTTCTTTCCAATTTTTTTCTCTGAGGATATTTTCTTTTTCACCGTAGCCCACAATGGGCTTCCAAATATCACTTTTCAAATTACCCAGGAACAGTCTTACCGAACAGCTTCTTGAAGGGAAAGCGGTAACTCTGTGAGATGAATTAACAGAACACTAAGCAGTTTCTCAGAGAGTTTCTTTCCAGTTTTTATCTGAGGATATTTTCTTTTTCACCATAGCCCTCTATGAGCTTCCAAATAACATTTTGCAAATTACACAAGAACTGGCTTAGCGAACGGCTTCTTCAGGAGAAAGCTGTAACTCTGTCAGATGAATTCACAGATCAGAAAGAAGTTTTTCCAAAAGCTTCTTTCTCATTTCTATCACAGGATATTGCCTCTGGCCCTATAGTCTTCCAAGGGTCCCGAAATATCAGTTCTCAGATTCCACAGAAGTAACTTTAGCACACAGCTCCACAAAAAAAAGTTGTAACTCACTGAGTGGAAGTCACACATCACAAAGCAGTTTCTCCGAAATCTTCTTTGCAGGTTTTTACTGAGGATATTTTCTTTTTCCCCATAGCCCTCTAAGGGCTTCCAAATATCACTTTGCAAATTCCACAAGAACAGTCTGAGCGAACGGCCTCTGGAGGGGAAGGCTGTAACTCTGTGAGGTAAATTGACAGAACACAAAGAAGTTTCTCAGAAAGCTTCTTTCTCTTTGTTATCGGAGGATATTCCCTTTGGCCCTAGAGTCTTCAAAGTAATCCGAAATATCAGTTCTCAGATTCCACAGAAATAAGGCTAGCAAACAGATCTACGAAATACAGCTGTAATTTAGTGAGTGGAAGTCACACATAACAAAGCAGTTTCTCAGAAATCTTCTTTCCAGTTATTATCAGACTATTTTCTTTTTCACCATTACTCTCTATGGGCTTCCAAATATCTCTTTTCATATTCCAAAAACACAGTCTTAGCAAATGGCTTCTTGAGGAGAAAGCTGTAACTCTGTGAGATGAATTCACAGAATGCAATCCAGTTTCTAAGAAAGATTCTTTCCAGTGTTTATCTGAGGATATTTTCTGTCTCACCATAGCCCTCAAGGGGCTTCCAAATATCACTTTGCAAATTCCACAAGAACAGTCTTAGGGAAAGGCTTCTTGAGGGGAAAGCTGTAACTCTTTGATATGAATTAACGGAACAAATAGGAGTTTTGAAAAAGCTTCTTTTTAGGTTTTATCTGAGGATATTTTCTTTCTCCTCATAGCCCTCCATGGGCTTCCAAATATCACTTTGCAAATTCCACAAGAACAGTCTTAGCGAAAGGCTTCTTTAGGGGAAATCTGGAACTCGGTGAGATGATTTCAGAGAACACTAAAACGTTTCTCAGAGAGCTTCTTTCTCTTTTTTATCGTAGGATATTTCCTTTGGCCCTATAGACTTCAAAGGGATCCGAAATATCAGTTCTCAGATTCCACAGAAATAAGGCTAGCAAACAGATCCAGGAAATACAGATGTAACTCTGAGAGTGGAAGTCACACATCACAAAGCAGTTTCTCAGAAAGCTTCTTTCCAGTTTTTATCTGAGGATATGTCGGTTTTCACCATAGACCTCTATGGGCTTCTAAATATCACTTTGCATATTCCACAAGAACAGTCTTAGCTAACGGCTTCTTGAGGAGAAAGTTGTAACTCTGTGAGATGAACTCACAGAAAACAAAGCAGATTCTCAGAGCGCTTCTTTCCAGTTTTTATTTGAGGATATTTTCTTTTTCCCGTTAGCCCTCCATGGGCTTCCAAATACCACGTTGCCAATTCCGCAAGAACAGCCTTAGCGAAAGGATTCTTGAGAAGAAAGCTGTATCTCTGTCAGATGAATTCACAGACCACAAAGAAGTTTCTCAGAACGCTTCTTTCTCATTTCTATCGGAGGATATTTCCTTTGCCCCTATAGTCTTCCAAGGGATCCGAAATATCAGTTTTCAGATTCCACAAAAAAAAATCCAGCAAACTGCTCCACGAAATACAGCTGTAACTCAGTGAGTGGAAGTCACACATCACAAAGCAGTTTCTCAGAAAGCTTCTTTCCAGTTTTTATCTGAGGATATTTTCTTTTTCACCATAGCCCTCTATGGGCTTCCAAGTATCACTTTGCAAATTCCACAAGAACAGTCTTAGTGAACGGCTTCTTGAGGAGGAAGCTGTAACTGTGTGAGATGAATTCACAGAACACAAAGCAGTTTCTCAAAAAGCTTCCTCCCACTTTTTTCTGAGGATATTTTCTTTATCCCCATAGCCTTCTATGGGCTTCCAAATATTACCTTGCAAATTCCACAAGAACAGCGTTAGCGAAAGGCTTCTTGAGGGGAAAGCTGTAACTCTGTGAGATGAATACACAGATCTCAAAGAGTTTCTCAGAAAGCTTCCTTCTCATTTCTATCGGAGGATATTTCCTTTGGCCTTATAGTCTTCCAAGGGATCCGAAATATCAGTTCTCAGATTCCACAGAAATAAGGCTAGCAAACATCTCCACGAAATACAGCTGTAACTCAGTATAGGTAGAGTCACACACATCACAAAGCAGTTTCTCAGAAACCTTCTTTTGCAGGTTTTATCTGAGGTTATTTTCTTTTCACCACCTGGCCCCCTAAGAAGCTGCAAATATCACTTTGCAAATTCACAAGAACAGTCTTTGAGTGAAAGAGCGCTGCTTGAAGCTACAGCAACTCTGTGTGATGAATTCAAAGATCACTAAAGGATCAGAAAGCTTCTTTCCATAATACCTCAGACTATTTCCGCTTTGTTAACACCCATAGTCTTCCAAGGAACAGAATTATCAGGTACTCAGATTCCACAGAAAAGAAATCTAGCAAACAGCTCCACCGAAATACAGCTGTAACTCAGTGAGTGGAAGTCACGCACATCACAAAGCAGTTTCCCAGCCTCTTTCAGTTTTTATGTGAGGATATTTTCTTTTTGCTTAGCCCTCTTAGAAGGGCTTCCAAGTATCACTTTGCAAATTCCAGAACAGTGCTCGAGCCAGTTCTTGGGAGAAAGCTGTAACTCTGTGAGATGAATTAGAACACAAAAGCAGTTTCTCAAGCTTCTTTTCCAGTTTTATCTGAGGATATTTTCTTTATCCCCACATAGCCCTCAGGGCTTCCAAATATCACTTGCAAATTCCACAGAACAGTCTTAGCGAAAGAGGCTACTTGAGGGAAAGCTGTAACTCTGTAGATGAATACACAGATCACAAAGTTTCTCAGAAGTTTCTTTTCATTGCTATGGGAGGATATTTACTTTGGCCCTATAGTCTTCCAAGGGATCAAAATATCAGTCCTCAGATCCAACAGAAGCCAGAGTATATATAAACAGCTCCAGGAAATACAGCTCTATCAGTGAGTGGAAGTCACACAACACAAAGCAGTTTCTCAGAAGCTTCTTTCCAGTTTTTATAGAGGATATTTTCTTTTCACCATTGCCCTCATGGGCTTCCAAATATCACTTTTCAAATTCCACAAGATCAGTCTTAGCGAACGGCTTCTTGAGGAGAAAGCTGTAATTCTGTGAGATGAATTCACAGAAAACAAAGCAGTTTCTCAGAAAGCTTCTTTCCCCTTTTTATCAGAGAATATTTTCTTTTTACCCATAGCCGTGCGTGTGCTTCCAAATATCCTTTACCAGAATTCACAAGAACAGTCTTCGTGAAAGGCGTCCTTACGGGAAAGCTGTAACCCCGTGAGATGAATTCACAGATCAAATAGAAGTTTCTCAGAAAGCTTCTTTCTCATTTCCATTGGAGGATATTTGCTTTGGCCTTAGAGTCTTCCAAGGGATCCGAAATATCAGTTCTCAGTTTCCACAGAAATAAGGCTACGAAACAGCTACAGGAAATACAGCTCTGAATCTGTGAGTGGAAGTCACACATCACAAAGCAGTTTCTCAGAAAAATTCTTTCCAGTGTTTATCTGACAATATTTTCTTTTTCACCATAGACATCTATGGGCTTGCAAATATCACTTTGCAAATTCCACAAGAAGAGTCTTAGAAAACGGCTTCCAGAGGGGTAAGCTGTAACTCTGTGAGATGAATTCACAGAACACAAAGGAGTTTCTCAGATAGCTACTTTCCAGTTTTTACCTGAGGATATTTTCTTTTTCCCCATAGCCCTCCATGAGCTTCCTAATAACACTTTGCAAATTCCACAAGAACAGTCTAAGCCAAAGGCTTCTTGAAGGAAAGCTGTAACTCTGTCAGATGAATTCACAGATCACAAAGAAGTTTCTCAGAATGATTCTTTCTCATTTCTCTCGGAGGATATTTGCTTTGGCCTTATAGTCTTCCAAGGGATCGGAAATATCAGTTCTCAGATTCCACAGAAATAAGGCTACCAAACAGCTACAGGAAATACAGCTCTGACTCTGTGAGTGGAAGTCACACATCACAAAGCAGTTTCTCAGAAAGCTTCTTTCCAGTTTTTATCTGAGGATATTTTCTTTTTCACCATAGCCCTCTATGGGCTTCCAAATATCACTTTGAAAATTCCACAAGGACAGACTTAGCGAACGGCTTCTTGAGAGGAAAGCTGTAACTCTGTGAGAAGAATTCACAGATCACAAAGAAGTTTCTCAGAAAGCTATTTCCTCCTTTCTATCAGCGGATATTTCCTTCGGCCTGGAGTCTTCCAAGCGATGCGAAATATCACTTCTCAGATTCCACAGTAATAAGGATAGCAAACAGCTCCAAGAAATACAGCTGTAACACAGTGAGTTGAAATCACACATCACAAACCAGTTCTCAAAGAGCATCATTCAGATTTATCTGATCTTTTTAACTCCACGCCGTAACATGGGATTCCAAATATCACTTTGCAAATTCAAAGGAACAGTCTTAGCTAAAGCCTTCGGGGAAAGGTGCTCTGACAGATGAATTCATATGACAAAGAAGTTTCTCAAGCTTCTTTCTCATTTCTATCGAGGAGGATATTTCCTTTGGCCTATAGTCTTCTGGTATGCAAATATGGGTTCTCAGATTCCACAGAAATAAGGCCTAGCCATGCGAGAATACTGGCTGTAGCTCAGTGGTGGAGATCACACATCACAACAGTTTCTCCAAACTTCCTTCCAGTTGCCTCTGAGGATGTTTTTTCTTTTCTACATATCTCTCTATGGGCATCAAATATAACTGACAAAGTCCACATGAACGTCTTGAATGGCTTTCTTTGGGAAAGCTGTAACTCTATGAGATGAATTCACAAAACACAAAGCAGTTTTATAAAGCTGCCAAATTTTTATCTGAGGATATTTTTCTTTTTCCATAGCCCTCCATGGGCTGTAAATATCCTTGCAGATTCATAAGAACAGTCTTGAAATGTTTCTTGAGGGGGAAAGCTGTAACTTTGTCCTTGAATCAATTCAGAGATCACAAAAGAAATGTCTCATTTAATTTCTTTTCTCATTTCTTTCGGAGAATGTTCTTTGGCCCTGTAGTCTTTGGTGGGATCAGAAATATCAGTTCTCAGATTCCACAGAAATAGGAGCAAAACCTCCACAAAATACAGCTGTAATGAGTGAGTTTAGAAGTCACACACCACAAACCAGTTCTCAAGCTTCTTTCAAGTGTTTATCTGAGCATATTTTTTGTTTTTCCCCATAGCCCACTCCATATGGGCTTCCAAATATCACTTTACCAAATTCCACAAGAACAGTCTTAGCAAAGGCACCTGAAGAGAAAGCGTAACTGTGGGAGATGAATTCACAGATCACAAAAGAAGTTTCTCAAGCTTCCTTCTCATTTCTTTGGGAGGATATTTCCTTTGGCCTATAGTCTTCCAAAGGGATCCCGGAAATAATATCGGTTCTCAGATTCCACAGAAGAGGCTGTAAACAGCTCCACGAGAAATACAGCTGTAACTCAGTGAGTGGAAGACACACATCACAAAGAAGAAGCAGTTTTTCGAAAATTTCTTTCCAGTTTTTATCTGAGGATATTTTCTTTTTTCCCATAGCCCACTCTATAGGCTTTGCAGTATCAGTGGCCAAGTCCACAAGAACAGTCTCAGTGAGAAGAGCGGCTTCTTTAGGGAAGCTCTCTAACTCTTGAGATGAATTCACAAAGCGCCAAAGCAGTTTCTCAAGCTTCTTTCAGTTTTCATCTGAGGAAAATTTCTCTTTCACCATAGCTCTCTATGGAGCTTCAAGGTATCACTTTGCAAAAATTCCACAAGAAGAACAGTCTTAGCGGGCAGTTTCTTGAGGGGAGAGTTGTAATTCTGTGAGACGAATTCACAGATCACAAAGAAGTTTCTGAGAAAGCTTCTTCTCACATTCTCTGGGAGGATATTACTCTTGGCCCCGCAGTCTTCCAAGGGATCCGAAATATCAGTTCTCAGATTCCACAGAAGAAGGCTAGCAAACAGCTCACGAAATACAGCTGTAACTCAGTGAGAGTGTAAGTCACACATGCAAAGCAGTTTCTCAAGCTTCTTTTCCAGTTTTATCTGAGGGGGATATTTTCTCTTTTCACCCATAGCCAACCCTTTTGGGCTGGTATCACCCTTGCAAATTCCACAAAACAGTCTCAGCGGCGGCTTCTTGATAATTCTGTGAGAGGAATTCACAGAACACAAGCAGTTTCCAGAAAGCTTCTTTCCAGTTTTTGGCATCTGAGGATATTTTTCTTTTTCCCCAAAGCCCTCCATGGGCTCCCCAAATATCACTTACCAAATTCCTCAAGAACAAAGTCTTAGGGAAAGGCTTCTTGAAGGGAAAGCTGTAACTCTGTGAGATGGTCACAGATCCACAAAGAAGTGTCTCAGAAATTTTCAGTTCTTTGTCATTTTTCTATCGGAGTTATTTCCTTTGTCCCTATAGTCTTCCAAGGATCGAAATATCAGTTCTCAGATTCCACAGAAAGAAGGCTAGCAAACAGCTCCACAATACAGCTGTAACTCAGTGAGGTGGAAGACACACATCACAAAGCAGTTTCAGAAAAATTTCTTTCCAGTTTTATCCTGAGGATATTTTCTTTCCTGTAGCCCTCAATGGGCTTTGCAGTATCAATTAGCCAAGTCCACAAGAACAGTCTCAGTGACTTCTTTAGGGAAAGCTCTAATATAGCAGTTTGAATTCACAAAGCGTAAGCCAGTTTTTCCAGAAAGCTTCTTTCCAGTTTTCATCTGAGGAAAATTTCTCTTTCACCATAGCTCTCTCTATGGGCTTCGAATATCACTTTGCAAGTCCACAAAGAACAGTCTGTAGGCGGTTTCTTGAGGGAGGATTGCTTCAATTCTGTGAGGCAATTCACAGATCACAAAGAAGTTTCAGAAAGCTTCCTTCTCATTTCTCTGGGAGGGATATTTCTATTGTTGGCCCCATAGTCTTCCAAGGGATCCGAGAGAAATATCAGTTCTCAGATTCCACAGAAAGAAGGCTAGCAAACGGCTCACAGAATACATTGCTAACTCCAGTGAGTGTAGAATCACACATCACAAAGCAGTTTCTGAAAGCTTCTTTTCCAGTTTTATCTGAGGATATTTTCTCTCACCATAGCCCTTTTTGGGCTTCGACCATCACCCTTGCAAATTCCACAAGAACAGTCTCAGCTGACATGGCTTCTTGAGGGGCTGTAATTCTGTGAGAGGAACTACAGAACACGAAGCAGTTTCTCAGAAAGCTTTGCTTTCCAGTTTTTTATCTGAGGATGTTTTCTTTTTCCCCAAGCCCTCCATGGGCTCCCAAATATCACTTTGCAAATTTCCTCAAGAACAGTCTTAGGGAAAGGCTTCTTGAAGGGAAAGCTGTAACTCTGTGAGGGTCATTCACAGATCCACAAAGAAGTTTCTCAGAAATTTTCTTTGTCATTTCTATCAGAGGATATTTCCTTTGTCCCTATATAGTCTTCCAAAGCATTCCGAAATATCGAGTACTCCAGATTCCACAGAAATCATACAACAAACAGCTCAGAAATACAGCTGCTAACTCAGTGAGGTGGAGTCAAGCTTACTCAGGTGTGAACCTAAAAGCAGTTTCTCGAAAGCTTCTTTCCAGTTTTATCTGAGGATATTTTCTTTTTTCACCATAGCAGCCCTCTATGGAGCTCAAATATCCCTTGCAGATTCCAGAAGAACAGTCTTAGCGAACGGCTTCTGGAAGAGAAAGCTGTATCTCTGTGAGATGAATTCACAGAACACAA
Source organism: Papio anubis (assembly GCF_008728515.1). NCBI lineage: Eukaryota > Metazoa > Chordata > Mammalia > Primates > Cercopithecidae > Papio > Papio anubis. The sequence goes on along the minus strand of NW_022163398.1, from coordinate 1,607 downwards.
AGCAGTTTCTCAGAAAGCTTCTTTCCACTTTTTATCTGAGGATACTTTCTTTTCCCCATATCCCTCCAAGGGCTTCCAAATATCACTAAGCAAATTCCAGAAAAATAATGTTATCGAAAAGCTTCTGGAGGGGAAAGCTGTAACTCTGTCTGATGAAATCACAGATCACAACGAAGTTTATCAGAAAGCTTCTTTCTCATTTCTCTCGTAGGATATTTGCTTTGGCCCTATAGATTTCCAAGGGATCCCAAATAAGTGTTCTCAGATTCCGCAGAAATAAGGCTAGCATACATCTCTACAAAATACAGCTGTAACTCAGTGAGTGGAAGTCACACATCACAAAACAGTTTCTCAGAAAGCTTCCTTCCAGTTTTTATCTGAGGATATTTTCTTTTTCACCATAGCCCTCTACGGGCTTCCAAATATAATTTGGCAAAGTCCACAAGAACAGCCTTAGCGAACGGCTTCTTTAGGGGAAAACTAAAACTCTGTGAGATGAATTCACAAAACACAAAGCAGTTTCTCAGAAAGCTTCTTTCCAATTTTTATCTGAGGATATGTTCTTTTCTCCATTAGCCCTCCATGGGCTTCCAAATATCACTTTGCAGATTCCACAAGAACAGTCTTAGCGAAAGGCTACTTGAGGGTAAAGCTGTAACTCTGTCAGATGAATTCACAGATCACAAAGTGTCCTCTCCAGTTAGGTTCTTTCTCGGTTTTCTCTCGAGAGGGGAACTCTTTTGGCCCTGTAGTCTTCGATGGGGATCCGATATATATCAGTTCTCAGATTCCACAGAAAGAAGGCTAGCAAACGGCTCCACGAAACAGCCTTGGCTTTGGAGTGAGTGGAAGTCACACACCACAAACCAGTTTCTCAAGCCTTTTTCTGTGTTTTATCTGAGCGCCTTTCTTTTTTTCCCCACTGTAGCCCTCCATGGCAAGGCTTCCAAATGTGACACCAAATTCCACAGGGACAGCCTTGTGACGGCTTCTTAGGCAAGCTGTGGCTCCTGTGAGATGTAATTCACAGAACACTAAGCGTTTCTCAGGTAGCTTCTTTTCAGTGTTTATCTGAGCATATTTTCTTTTTCCCCATAGCCCTCCATGGGCTTCCAAATATCACTTTGCAAATTCCACAAGAACAGTCTTAGCGAAAGACTTCTTGAAGAGAAAGCTGTAACTCTGTGAGATGAATTCACAGATCACAAAGAAGTTTCTCAGAAAGCTTCCTTCTCATTTCTTTGGGAGGATATTTCCTTTGGCCCTATAGTCTTCCAAGGGATCCGAAATATCAGTTCTCAGATTCCACAGAAAGAAGGCTAGCAAACAGCTCCACGAAATACAGCTGTAACTCAGTGAGTGGAAGTCACACATCACAAAGCAGTTTCTCAGAAAACTTCTTTCCAGTTTTTATCTGAGGATATTTTCTTTTTCCCCATAGCCCTCTATGGGCTTTGCAGTATCAATTGGCCAAGTCCACAAGAACAGTCTCAGTGAACGGCTTCTTTAGGGAAAGCTCTAACTCTGCGAGATGAATTCACAAAACGCAAAGCAGTTTCTCAGAAAGCTTCTTTCCAGTTTTCATCTGAGGAAAATTTCTCTTTCAC